>NC_081198.1:51819502-51954502 GCF_902713425.1 Acipenser ruthenus
GAGTCACAGCCCTGAAATCATGTGAAGTGACTGAGTCACAGCCCTGAATTCATGTGAAGTGACTGAGTCACAGCCCTGAAATCATGTGAAGTGACTGAGTCACAGCCCTGAATTCATGTGAAGTGACTGAGTCACAGCCCTGAATTCATGTGAAGTGACTGAGTCACAGCCCTGAATTCATGTGAAGTGACTGAGTCACATCTTAAGCAGACATTACCTGTAAATGCCAGTGAATTCACTGAAATGTTTTCTATTTTCCAAGTGCAGCATCACTGACGCACACAAACCCTAATTGGCATTTTTAGTTTTTGTTATTCTTACAGTGGCTGCTTTAATGAAGTACTTTAAACAACAGAGCCTAAATTAGAAGTGTGTGTTCAACCTCAATCAGAAACAGTGTGTTATGAATGTGTTCAACCTCAATCAGAAACAGTGTGTTATGAATGTGTTCAATCAGAAACAGTGTGTTATGAATGTGTTCAATCAGAAACAGTGTGTTATGAATGTGTTCAACCTCAATCAGAAACAGTGTGTTATGAATGTGTTCAACCTCAATCAGAAACAGTGTGTTATGAATGTGTTCAACCTCAATCAGAAACAGTGTGTTACGAATGTGTTCAACCTCAATCAGAAACAGTGTGTTACGAATGTGTTCAACCTCAATCAGAAACAGTGTGTTATGAATGTGTTCAACCTCAATCAGAAACAGTGTGTTATGAATGTGTTCAACCTCAATCAGAAACAGTGTGTTATGAATGTGTTCAATCAGAAACAGTGTGTTATGAATGTGTTCAACCTCAATCAGAAACAGTGTGTTATGAATGTGTTCAATCAGAAACAGTGTGTTATGAATGTGTTCAACCTCAATCAGAAACAGTGTGTTATGAATGTGTTCAACCTCATTCAGAAACAGTGTGTTATGAATGTGTTCAACCTCAATCAGAAACAGTGTGTTACGAATGTGTTCAACCTCAATCAGAAACAGTGTGTTACGAATGTGTTCAACCTCAATCAGAAACAGTGTGTTATGAATGTGTTCAACCTCAATCAGAAACAGTGTGTTATGAATGTGTTCAACCTCAATCAGAAACAGAGTGTTATGAATGTGTTCAATCAGAAACAGTGTGTTATGAATGTGTTCAACCTCAATCAGAAACAGTGTGTTATGAATGTGTTCAATCAGAAACAGTGTGTTATGAATGTGTTCAATCAGAAACAGTGTGTTATGAATGTGTTCAATCAGAAACAGTGTGTTATGAATGTGTTCAATCAGAAACAGTGTGTTATGAATGTGTTCAAAGAGAAACAGTGTGTTATGAATGTGTTCAACCTCAATCAGAAACAGAGTGTTATGAATGTGTTCAATCAGAAACAGTGTGTTATGAATGTGTTCAATCAGAAACAGTGTGTTATGAATGTGTTCAATCAGAAACAGTGTGTTATGAATGTGTTCAATCAGAAACAGTGTGTTATGAATGTGTTCAATCAGAAACAGTGTGTTATGAATGTGTTCAACCTCAATCAGAAACAGTGTGTTATGAATGTGTTCAATCAGAAACAGTGTGTTATGAATGTGTTCAAAGAGAAACAGTGTGTTATGAATGTGTTCAACCTCAATCAGAAACAGTGTGTTATGAATGTGTTCAATCAGAAACAGTGTGTTATGAATGTGTTCAATCAGAAACAGTGTGTTATGAATGTGTTCAATCAGAAACAGTGTGTTATGAATGTGTTCAATCAGAAACAGTGTGTTATGAATGTGTTCATACAGGATGCCGCATGTTTAGATAAAGAACCAACTGCCCAATGTTTCTGTATGTTTAACACACCTTTGTCAAGGGAAAGTGTGTTTGTAAACAGTGGAGGTACTCAAAGGCATTTGATGCCATGGTAACTACACTCACTTATTTCTATTTAAATCTAATAATGTGCTTGTGATGTAACTCAGGGGGGTGGAGACTTATCCAATTATGATGTTTCAGTTTTGTATTTTTAATATATCATTTTTTTCTCAATATAAACTTTTTTCCCCTTAACAGTGTGGAATATGGTGTGTAGATAAGTGAAAAAAATCCTCATTTAAATGTATGAAACTCTGAGGCACTGACACAACAAAATGTGAAAAAGTTCAAGCGGGTGTAGACTTTCTATAGGCACTGTATATATTTTTATATATATATATATATATATATATATATAATATATATATATATATATATATAATGGTATTAAATAAAGAAATAGCTGAAAACTAAACAAAATAAAATTGGGGCACTATATCTTGTTGGAGGCTTGCTGTAATTCTACAGAACCTGCTCCAGGTATTCATTATGGCCACCTACACCTTCACTGCTTACAGACAGTTCTGTAACATGCAGCATCTTGATTTTCTTTTCACAAAATAATTGGTGCATGAACTGGTGACCCCGCGCAATCAAGCATCTTAACCACAGTGCAAAAGAGCCAGGCTCCTCTCCATTAGTGGTTTAAGAGCTTTTAACCTCATCTCATCTCACCAACAGGGGGCAGAATCCGCAATAGCACCCTCTACACTAGCACAGTGGTGAAGAATTTATATGGCCCATCATGACTTTATAAGTGAGATACGTGTTTACCATAGCATGTGTTTCTGTGTTTTTGAAATGCACATTTAAATCCTATTTCATATGCTGTATGGTAGCGAAAGGTAGTGCACGACAGGTAAAAATTTTGGAATGGTTTTGTTAGGCTCAACCACCTTTAATATGAATGTGCTCTGGAAAGGTTTCCTCTGACTGGTGAATCCTCTTCCTGCAGATGACTTGTGTCCAGCGGATTGGGATGGCCTGGTCTGCTGGCCAGGGGGCTCCCCTGGTGAGGTAACAAGAGTGTCCTGCCCATCATACATCTATGATTTCAACCACAAAGGTACCCTTCTCTCGCCTGTGTGATTCTTTATTTATTATTCACAAACGCTTGACGTGACTGGAGTTCCACATTGCTGTGTTTCTGTGTTCCAGGCCCCTTCACTCATCTGTGTGATTCTTTATTTATTATTCACAAACGCTTGAAGTGACTGGAGTTCCACATTGCTGTGTTTCTGTGTTCCAGGCCCCTTCACTCGTCTGTGTGCTTCTTTATTTATTATTCACAAACGCTTGACGTGACTGGAGTTCCACATTGCTGTGTTTCTGTGTTCCAGGCCCCTTCTCTCGCCTGTGTGATTCTTTATTTATTATTCACAAACGCTTGACGTGACTGGAGTTCCACATTGCTGTGTTTCTGTGTTCCAGGCCCCTTCACTCGTCTGTGTGATTCTTTATTTATTATTCACAAACGCTTGACATGACTGGAGTTCCACATTGCTGTGTTTCTGTGTTCCAGGCCCCTTCACTCGCCTGTGTGATTCTTTATTTATTATTCACAAATGCTTGACGTGACTGGAGTTCCACATTGCTGTGTTTCTGTGTTCCAGGCCCCTTCACTCGCCTGTGTGATTCTTTATTTATTATTCACAAACGCTTGACGTGACTGGAGTTCCACATTGCTGTGTTTCTGTGTTCCAGGCCCCTTCACTCGTCTGTGTGATTCTTTATTTATTATTCACAAACGCTTGACGTGACTGGAGTTCCACATTGCTGTGTTCTTGTGTTCCAGGCTATGCTTACCGAAAGTGCAATGCCAATGGGTCCTGGGAGTTTGTGGAGAACAACCTAACCTGGCCAAATTATTCAGACTGTGCCATGTTCCTTCACCCTGGCCTGGAAGGGGAAAAAGTAAGTTTAGTTAAAGGTGTTCTATTGAATGCTTATGAATTACATTCCCACCCCTCTTGTTATCTTTCCTTGCATTGTTACTTTGTGCCCTTTGAATGTGTGAAGGATCATTGGGCTTTGATCATTCAATCGCTATTGAACAGTGAATAACCGTGGCTCATAATGCAGTGCTGAATCCACGCCCCATTAGCCTAGCATCTACTTGAACCCTGTTCCTTTCATTCCAGAGGGATTTCTTTGAACGTCTGTATATCCTGTACACTGTAGGGTATTCAGTGTCATTCAGCTCCCTCGTGGTTGCCGTTTCCATCATTGGCTATTTCAGGTAAGTGAACTGCTATGCTTGTTCAAGGGAAGTGTGGCATTCTAGAGTAATATGGAACACTCCCACTGTGCTCAAAAACAGAACTAATGAACATGTTGTACTGTAGACTCGTACACTGACTATTAAACATCGATCTTTAATAGATTCTAATTGCTGTGATTAATTAAGGACAAAACCAACTGTAAGGGGACTTCATTAATGGCTAATTGCAAATACTTTTTGTTCTAGGATACTGTATTTAAACAAAAAATATGAATGATCATTTAGAAGAAAATAGTAAAGATGAAGCCTTTATTGAACTCAGTGAGCCAGGAGAGTTTATTACAAGTGCATGCGGGTCTCTTCAGTGTGGTATTGTAGTCTGTAATAGAATGTAAAATACCAGGGATAGAACTAGTTTATCATTTAAATGGCATCTATTCCAGTAGTAAACAGCCTATTGTCATTTAATGAGGGGTGGAAAATCTTGTGTCCATGGTGGGTTTGGGGTCAGACAAAACATGAATGAACTTAAAAGCTTATTGGAGCTACACTTAAACCATGCACAAAAGAATAATTTCATGATTCAGTTCATTTATAAACCTGTTCAATCTGATAAATAAATACAAAAGGACAGTAAATGACAGCTGCATTATAAAGCACTAAAACTGTGTGGGAGTGAGGATAGAAATATTTGCACCAGAGATGCAATGTGTTTTCAGAACACAGAGGTGTGAAGGGCAGCACTTCATAACGGATGTTTAGATCAGGGATGCTCAGTGGTGTGCCGTCCAATCCAACATCAGGTTTCACAGCCCTTCACTGGGATCGTTGCAAACTTCTGCTTTCTACTCATTTAATACAGTCAGACCTCAGTGATTCAAACCCCTCTGTCATTCGCCTCCTTATTGACCTGTTTTGTTGTGCTGTGCTCTTCTGCCTAATGCTCTGTTCAGCCCTCAGTCTCTGGTATTCACTCAACAGTGCAGTACTGTAGGTTACCTATAAAGATGTTGTATTCTACTGTATCCTTTTAGGAGGTTTCTTGATTGGGAAAGTCATATAAACAATTTCACAGTTGTGATTCGATTATCCGAACCCCCTGCTCCCAGTTAGTTGGGATACCAGAGATTTTACTGTTCTGCATCCATTCTGACAAGCTCTTGCATGCCGGTCTCGCATACTGAAAGCTTTCAAACCCCATCAAATTTGTGACACCCCATAAACTTGTGTGTTGTATAGAAGGACAATATTCTATGAGGGTGTTTGCACCCCTCAAAGTCTGAGTAAACATCTGCTTCGCCATGTTATCAGAA
This sequence comes from Acipenser ruthenus, assembly GCF_902713425.1. Classification (NCBI taxonomy): domain Eukaryota; kingdom Metazoa; phylum Chordata; class Actinopteri; order Acipenseriformes; family Acipenseridae; genus Acipenser; species Acipenser ruthenus. The sequence continues at coordinate 51,824,878 of NC_081198.1, forward strand.
CATGATTGTATCATACCGCTTGTGTCTGTATTTCTTATTGTTCCTTTCCTCCCACCCAGGAGGCTGCACTGCACCAGAAACTACATCCACATGCACCTGTTTGTATCCTTCATGCTGCGTGCCATCATCATCTTCATCAAAGACAGGGTCGTCCACGCCAACATCGCTTTGCAGGACTTCGATTCTGCTGCAATGGACGACTATAAAACCCTCTCGCTGGCGCTGGTCCTGAACAAAACACAATATGTGAGTACTGGAGATAAAGAATATGAGAGTACTGGAGATAAAGAATATGAGAGTACTGGAGATAAAGAATATGAGAGTACTGGAGATAAAGAATATGAGAGTACTGGAGATAAAGACTATGAGAGTACTGGAGATAAAGAATATGAGAGTACTGGAGATAAAGAATATGAGAGTACTGGAGATAAAGAATATGAGAGTACTGGAGATAAAGACTGTGAGAGAACTGGAGATAAAGAATATGAGAGTACTGGAGATAAAGAATATGAGAGTACTGGAGATAAAGACTATGAGAGTACTGGAGATAAAGAATATGAGAGTACTGGAGATAAAGAATATGAGAGTACTGGAGATAAAGACTATGAGAGTACTGGAGATAAAGAATATGAGAGAACTGGAGATAAAGAATATGAGAGTACTGGAGATAAAGAATATGAGAGTACTGGAGATAAAGACTGTGAGAGAACTGGAGATAAAGAATATGAGAGTACTGGAGATAAAGAATATGAGAGTACTGGAGATAAAGACTATGAGAGTACTGGAGATAAAGAATATGAGAGTACTGGAGATAAAGAATATGAGAGTACTGGAGATAAAGAATATGAGAGTACTGGAGATAAAGACTATGAGAGTACTGGAGATAAAGACTATGAGAGTACTGGAGATAAAGAATATGAGAGTATTAAAGATAAAGAATATGAGAGTACTGGAGATAAAGACTATGAGAGTACTGGAGATAAAGAATATGAGAGTATTAAAGATAAAGAATATGAGAGTACTGGAGATAAAGAAAATGAGAGTATTAAAGATAAAGAATATGAGAGTATTAAAGATAAAGAATATGAGAGTATTAAAGATAAAGAATATGAGAGTATTATAGATAAAGAATATGAGAGTATTAAAGATAAAGAATATGAGGGTACTGGAGATAAAGAATATGAGAGTATTAAAGATAAAGAATATGAGGGTACTGGAGATAAAGATGTGTTCCTTTGGTTTGCACTGTCCTTATAATTCCCTGTAACAAGTTCTAAAACAAAACACAAATGTCACCCTGTTTAATACTTAACCCTTTCAGGTACAATAGGACATGCATTTCTCACAAATAAAAATGATGATAACTTTTTAAATTTTGCACTGAGGTGCATGAAACAGGGTTTGAAATGTACCGAGGTTGGATCTGGTCATCCAAATGGTCAGATTCCTCCTCGTGATACTTGCGCCACTCTCATGCACTTTAAGAAGAAACCGTTTGAACGGCCGCTCAAGTCCTAGTGTACCCTCAGGGGCTAACGCAGCCTATTCTTTAATGATCTGAATCTCTCTCAGGGGTGAAACACCAGCATGACTAGCGCAGAGGTAAATGGCGACGTTCTGTAGATCTGCCACGGTTTAGATTATTAAAATAGCAGCAACATGTGTTTCACACAATCTCAATTGCTTTTACTCTCCATCAGGTTAATAATGACTGTTGTGTGATACAGGTACGAGGTTGTAGACCTGAACTGATAGGCACTTCTATAACTAGCATACTGGTATTGCCAGGCATTGAAAACCCGGTGCCCAAGGTGGTCCTGCTACTGTACGGCTCATTAAACTGAGTAGTTGGTGAATTATGGTTGATATTTAAATAAACAGTTGCTGCTATACTGTATATGTCAGCCGGATTAACAGTTTTTGAGTTTTAACAATAACAAGAACTTAATTAATCATAAACTTCCCTTCACTGTAATCACTGAATAATTGACTGAGGCAACTGGAATGATGCACCCATTTCAGAAGGGATTTCTGTATTGGAAAATGATATTTTCATGAGATGTGGCAGAGGATCTGGAAGAACAAAGGAGCTATCTAATTGAGCACGAAGACTCACTCCACACAGACAGGAGGGGAGGGTTGAAGCAGCAACAGTCAATAAGTGAGGCAAAGAACTGAGCACTTTTCTATCCCATTTTAGTGTTGAACAGCCTCTGTACAATGTCTGTGACACTGTCCAAAGAAATATTACAACCGATTTAAAAGCATTAGAGCTGGAGAGCTGTGCTGACACTGTTGAATTTACATCAAGGGAAGTAATGTTAAAACTAAGTAAGACCTCACCTAGAATTTTGTGTTCAGTTCTGGTCACCTCGTTACAAAAAGGATATTGCTGCTGTAGAAAGAGTACAAAGATTAGATAAAGGGGCATTCAGAACAGAAAATAGGAGGCACTTTTTTACACAGAGAATTGTGAGGGTCTGGAACCAACTCCCCAGTAATTTTGTTGAAGCTGACACCCTGGGATCCTTCAAGAAGCTGCTTGATGAGATTCTGGGATCAATAAGCTACTAACAACCAAATGAGCAAGATGGGCCGAATAGCCTCCTCTCATTTTTAAACTTTTTTATGTTTTCTTACGTTTTTCTTATGATCCTGACTACAGCCAGGTCCCTTGATCCATGCCATTAACCATGCATTTAAAATATGCATGCATATTTTATTCAGGGCTGTTTGTATGTTGGCAGATTGGGTGCAAGATTACAGTCCTGCTTTTTATCTACTTCCTTGCCACCAACTACTACTGGATACTGGTGGAGGGACTCTACCTTCACAGTCTCATCTTCATGGCTTTCCTTTCAGACACTGAGTACCTATGGGGATTCACTTTGATTGGATGGGGTAAGCCTGGTTTGCCTTCAAATAAATCTAGCACCATGGACTTTAAGCAAATCTATCATGAAACTATCTATCATGAAACTAATAAGGTAATGCTTTAAGTGGTGTCTCTAATTACTGTGTATTTACATAGTAGTTACTTAGTAAAGACAAGTGCACTTATACATCATTACAATATTATTATACATAGTTACAATGTATTATTATTATTATTATTATTATTATTATTATTATTATTATTATTATTATTTACTTATGTAAATCTTTTTGCACATTCTAGCCTTATCCCTATCCCTAACCTTTTTCTAATACAATCATATACTTACATATATATATATCGTGCAAAAAAATGTACACATTGTATATGCCTAATAACATTGTAATGATGTGTAATTACACATGTATTTACTAAGCAACTACTAGAGACAGAATGTAAAGTGTTACCAAAAATAATGCTTTCCAACTAACCTTGTCTCTTGCGTATCATGGTTGTGAGTGCGTTAAGGAAGTGAGCCGCTCAGAGCAGAGCATACAGAGCAGATTTCATTGGTGATCTGAGTGAACAGAAACATTCTCGCTGTGAGCTGCTCAGTTGCTTAACGCACTCAGTATAATTGCTTTCACACCATGTGCTTGGGGTTGAATTGCTTGCTTTCCATATGGAATTTGATAACCCACATTTTAAGATGAATGTATGTGTATATATATAAGGCTCCCATTAAACGTAAAATATATGGATTTAGTTTTTACTGGTCAATGTTGTTTTAAGGTATTTACAAATATGGATGCTACAGTATATAAGAAAAAAAGCTAAACAAATGTGTTATATAATGTGAACACGTCTGATATTGTTTTGCAGTAGGTATTTAAAGTGTTTTTTAAACAAGTGGTTAAATCAAACTGGAGAATGATATGTTTCCAGCTGGCTGGCGCTGTTGCTAGTGGCATGTTTTATGCTGGATTTGTACATGTTGGATGATTTCAAGCTCCCTGAAGCCCTGACTATTCTTTCATTTTCACTGCAGGAGTTCCAGCTCTGTTCGTGGCAGCATGGGCAGTCGTCAGGGCAACGGTGGCTGATGCACGGTGCGGGTTGAAGGAGCTCCTTTTCTTCTTCACTGATAGTCGCATGTTCATTAACATATTGCAGGTCATGTGCACTGTACTTGACTAAGGGCCCTTGTTACACACCAAGCTTCCCTCTCCAGGATTTTCTTATTTTAATGACAATCAGGTCAGATCTTGAGAATGCCACTTTCCTTATGCTGGCGTGACAGTCAGCTCAGTTTGAATGTGTGCAAGCTGACCTCATTTCTAAAAGTTTAGCTGAATTCAATTCCTATGCCTTTGTATTCTGCTCGCTGGCTTGGACTAGAGACGGTGTTGCATTTCAGTTTTCAAAACAAATCACCCAAACAGAGCTGCTAAAGACAAATCAGACAGAACTATATTCACTTTTCAGACTAATGGGTTTTTTTGGAAGGTTATCATCCTTTACTTTGAAATGTTCAATCGTAATTCTAAGGTTAAAACTATGAAAAAAAAAGAAGTCATTACTTTCTGAAGTTTCTTATTATGTATAAAGCTGGTGGCAGATACAGGATCTCACACATTTAGCAGTAGTTGACAAGTAGGATTCATTTGGTATTTTTGGCTGTGTAGTTTTGGCTCGATTCCAGATGCAGCGCCTGTCTCCCTGTGCAGGTTCTGTTGATTCCAGATGCAGCGCCTGTTTCCCTGTGCAGGTTCTGTAGATTCCAGATGCAGCGCCTGTCTCCCTGTGCAGGTTCTGTTGATTCCAGATGCAGCGCCTGTTTCCCTGTGCAGGTTCAGTAGATTCCAGATGCAGCGCCTGTCTCCCTGTGCAGGTTCTGTTGATTCCAGATGCAGCGCCTGTCTCCCTGTGCAGGTTCTGTAGATTCCAGATGCAGCGCCTGTCTCCCTGTGCAGGTTCAGTAGATTCCAGATGCAGCGCCTGTCTCCCTGTGCAGGTTCTGTTGATTCCAGATGCAGCGCCTGTCTCCCTGTGCAGGTTCTGTAGATTCCAGATGCAGCGCCTGTCTCCCTGTGCAGGTTCTGTAGATTCCAGATGCAGCACCTGTCTCCCTGTGCAGGTTCTGTTGATTCCAGATGCAGCGCCTGTTTCCCTGTGCAGGTTCTGTTGCACACTGCTTTCCCGCACTCAATAATACTGCTGCTGGGCTTGTTTAGGACCTGTCTTCTGACAGGAAGAGACACTCACAGCTATAGCACTGCTTCAGAAAAACTATACATTTAAACATTGCATCCCTGGGCTCTTATTAAACTCATTCCTTAAGTAAGTAGCAACAGGAACCATTTCAATAAACAGGAGTAAAATAGATTCTGAAGAAATGGCTCTGTTTTTTAATGCATTTCTCAAAATAACATTCTAAAATAAGTAGATGATTACTGATGTGAGTCATACATTTTGCATTATTTGTTTTCACAGAAGCCCATGTTTACCACTTTTTTCAGAAGTGAAGTATCACAGTTCAATGCTCATATGCAGAATTGCAATGCGTCTGTATGGCTGCCCTTTCTTGTCCCACATTGTCCCCTATCCCTTAGCCTAAGTGCATTGTAACTTGGCATGACAGCATTGTAATTATGTGTAAGTACACATGCATTTACAATGTAAATACATGGTAATTAAAGCACTTGATGTAAGGTGTTACCCGATCATCTAAACCCCGCCTCCACATACTGTGATGATAGAGTTTTAAACCAGCTGCAGGTCTCAGCTCTCAGCTCTCACATTCCCTAGATGAAAGACACATTATGTCTTTTTTAATGGGGGAAAGAACTGTAACCTACAGTCATAGGTTACCATCGAAGAACAAGCAAGTAATTAGAAAATCAAAGAATCAAAAAAAGTGCTAAACCCCCGCAAAGAAGACCATTTTAAACACTAGTCAGCAGAGATCAAAGAACGTGAGTGTGTGTGAGTGTGTGTGTGTGTGTGTGAGTGCGTGCGTGCGTGCGTGCGTGTGCATGAGTGTGTGTGAGTGTGTGTGTGTGTGAGTGCGTGCGTGCGTGCGTGTACATGAGTGTGTGTGTGTGCGTGTGCGTGTGGGCCTGCTCATAACACATGGTTCTTTATGCCTCATGTTGAATAACATCAAACAGGACATAGTCAAGTTGGCTGTGCTTTACCTGTGGGGTATTGTGGATTGTTACTCAATGCATAAGCAGGAGAAGGGCAACATGATTTAAATGGGACGATTACTGAGTCAGGATTTCCACAGTACCTGCACTTTCTAATCAGATTTGCAACAGTGGAGCTGGGTGGATAAGGTGGTAACTGGTATTGGTAAAATATGAGGCTGCTTTATAGTTGTGTTATATTTCCCCTTCTTTCCAGTTAAATATCCCAGTTTGAGAGACAATATGAGAACAAATGTAATTGAAGTACTCAAAGTGTATTTCGAATAAGTGTGATTTGTTTAACCTAATTTAATCATTATGGCACAGGGAAAGTGTGGAATCAATCTGCTCTATCCACTAAGATTTAACCCACCACTTATTTAAATACTGTTTGTAGTAAGTCTAAATAAATAACATCTTCAGTCTTAAGCTGAAGGAACACAAAGGCACTTTTCAGGAACAGTGGCTTGAAACCTGCTTCCAGGAGACCAGTATTAACAAAATGAACAGTAATGTGTTGATCTAAACTGTGTCATTATATTACTAGATTTGCCTTTAAATTTGATTTACTTAAATACTGTTGTTTCGTAATGGGGTTTTATGTTCACATTACTGTGGATGTGAAGGTTACTAAATTGATGTCTGAATACTCCTCACACTTAAGTCAGTGTAATTGAATTGTATTTAAGATGCACTCCTCATTTCTACAGATGCTGGGAACTAAGTGCTGGCAACCTGAAATGGATTTACCAAGCTCCAATCCTGATAGCTATTGGGGTAAGTATTTACCAAGCTCCAATCCTGATAGCTATCGGGGTAAGTATTTACCAAGCTCCAATCCTGATAGCTATCGGGGTAAGTATTTACCAAGCTCCAATCCTGATAGCTATCGGGGTAAGTATTTACCAAACTCCAATCCTGATAGCTATCGGGTAAGGATTTACTAAGTTATTTTTAAAATAAAGATTGATTGATTGATTGATTAGGATTAGGGTTATATTGTGCAATTTTATTTACTAAGTAACTGCTATGTAAATACACAGTAGTCAAAGACACTTCATGTAGTGTCACCATTAATATTTATTTTGTGTGGTACTTGATAAGATAAATGTACTACAGGTGAATTGGGGGACAGGTATTCTACTCAAGTAAAATAGAGGAAAGAACAGAGCAAGAGGAAGAGCTTGATGAAGCTGGAAAAATTTGTCTCAGTCTTTTGCAGAAGAGGAAGGTGCATCAAGACAGCTTTACAAAAGCCCAGCTGTGAAAATGATCTAATTTACACACAGCACATTGATAATAAAAATAAAAAAAGGCGTGTACAACAATGTGAGACCCTGGTATCACTAAAGGGAAATATATGTCTGTGTACAACAGGCTGTGTGGTCCAGTGGTTAAAGAAAAGGGCTTGCAACCAGGAGGTCCCTGGTTCAAATCCCACCTCAACCACTGACTCGCTGTGTGACCCTGAGCAAGTCACTTCACCTCCTTGTGCTCCGTCTTTCGGGTGAGACGTAATTGTAAGTGACTCTGCAGCTGATGCATAGTTCACACACCCTAGTCTCTGTCAGTTGCCCTGGATGAAGGTGGCTGCTAAATAAACTAATAATAATAACAGAGGCAGATAGAGTGAGAATGAATCAGGCAGAAGAGCACATGGAATCTTTTATTCCTATTATGTTTTATTTCTGCCAGACTCTGGAAGGTTAACATCTGGTATTAATTCAATGGATCTACGTGATAGGATTAGGTTCCACCTTTCTGTGCTGAGCATTGAGGTTTAAAATGGTTCTTTTTACACAAAACACTAACATGCACTAGCCTGCAGGGATGTAATGGAAAATACAATGTAGAAAATACTTGGAAAGCTTCCAATGCTTCCTCAGTTTTTCCTGTGTGAAATGCACAGCATTTTGAAATAAAACGGTGCACTGGCAATTGAGGTTTTTAAATCATTTTTTATGTATTATTTGTATTTTTTTTTTACTTAGAAATTGCAGCTTTATGTTAGCGCAACAAGCTGTCAAAGGCCATTTTTGCAAAATGCATTTTTAGTCATCAGAATATATAATTGCTGGCTTATAAAAGAGCAAAGCCTACATTCATTTTGGGTCTGATAATTAATTGTGGCTTTTCACAAATAACTCATCGCAGCAATCATTTGATGTCAGGCAGATAAGGTTGACTGAGCTTTCTGGTTATGATGGCTATTAAAAACGAAACTTTTGACCCTTTGGAATCATTTAAAAAAATAGTAATAATAATAATAATAATATGGACATTGCTGTGTCGCCTTTCAACACTAGAAATAGGCAATGTAATATAAACAGCAGCTAAATCATTTTTTCTTCTATTCTGTTTTCTACAAGGTGACAGAAAATCCACGTTCTATATATATTTGATCTATGCTTAATGCTATAAATGTTATGGGTGAATATCCACATCCATAGTTCCCAGTGTATAATTGGTCTGCAGAACACTGTGACTGTGTGAGTGACCAGTCTTTCTAACTGACTAGCGTTCCCAGTGTATGACTGGTCTGCAGAACACTGTTACTGTGTGAGTGACCAGTCTTTCTAACTGACTAGCGTTCCCAGTGTATAATTGGTCTGCAGAACACTGTGACTGTGTGAGTGACCAGTCTTTCTAACTGACTAGCGTTCCCAGTGTATGACTGGTCTGCAGAACACTGTGACTGTGTGAGTGACCAGTCTTTCTAACTGACTAGCGTTCCCAGTGTATAACTGGTCTGTAGAACACTGTGACTGTGTGAGTGACCAGTCTTTCTAACTGACTAGCGTTCCCAGTGTATGACTGGTCTGCAGAACACTGTGACTGTGTGAGTGACCAGTCTTTCTAACTGACTGGCGTTCCCAGTGTATAACTGGTCTGCAGAACACTGTGACTGTGTGAGTGACCAGTCTTCCTTGTTTGTTTGTTTTTAGCTGAATTTCATCTTGTTTCTGAACATTGTTCGGGTTCTGGCCACAAAAATACGGGAAACAAATGCTGGAAGATACGACACGAGGAAACAGTACAGGTAACAATAGAAACCTGTAACACTTTCCATGAAGTGTCTCTAATTACTGCGTATTTACATAGTAATTACTCAGTAAATACATGTGCACTTACACATCATTACAATGTTATTATGCATCGTTACAATGTACATAATGTGTAAATCTTTTTTGTGCTATATAACCCAAACTCTAACTCTAACTCTAATCCTAATCTTGACACTTTTCTGATACAATTGTGTACTTACATATACATGTATCATGTAAAAAATGTACACATTAAATACATTGTAACTATGCATAATAACATTGCAATTATGTATAAGTACACATGTATTTACTAAGTAACTACTATGTAAGTACACTGTAATTAGAGACACTTCATGGAAAGTGTTACCGCTGAAAAAGATTTAATTTGATACAAAATGTAAAAAAAAAAAATCTTCTGTATATTTTTTCTTAATATCCATAGATTTTGCTGACCGTGATAATAAATAATATAGCAGTGTATAAATATATTTATGAGCTTCAATAAAGGACACGTTTCTCAATAATTCAGAAGTAAGAAGGACTGTGCATTATTGCATTTGGCATGTTGTTGTTTTTTAAACAATACCGATACCAATACCAGCACTAATAGACTTGTGTTTCTTTAGAAAACGTGTGTGCCTGTTAATAACACTGGTGTCTTATCTCTCCCTTACCGCAGGAAGCTCGCGAAATCAACACTTGTCCTGGTGCTGGTGTTTGGGGTGCACTACATTGTCTTTGTGGGAATGCCACACACTTTCAATGGGATGGGATGGGAGGTGCGGATGTACTGTGAGCTTTTCTTCAACTCCTTTCAGGTAACATATAGTACAAGTACGTGTGATCAATGGTACAATCAATCAATCAATCAACCAATCAACCAACCAACCAACCAACCAACTAATCAATCAACCACTCAATCAATCAATCAATAAACCAATCAATCAATCAATCAAAACCTTTATTTATCCAGACAAGTCAATTGAGAATTCTCATTTCCAATGACGACTTAGCAAGAGGCTCACACCACCACAGCAAACAGCATTACACACAATCACTAAGCACTTACAAAGAGCAGTGTGCAACTTAGCAAGAGGCTCACACCACCACAGCAAACAGCATCACACACAATCACTAAGCACTTACAAAGAGCAGTGTGCAACTTAGCAAGAGGCTCACACCACCACAGCAAACAGCATCACACACAATCACTAAGCACTTACAAAGAGCAGTGTGCAACTTAGCAAGAGGCTCACACCACCACAGCAAACAGCATCACACACAATCACTAAGCACTTACAAAGAGCAGTGTACAACTTAGCAAGAGGCTCACACCACCACAGCAAACAGCATCACACACAATCACTAAGCACTTACAAAGAGCAGTGCACAATGTGTCAACCCTACGGCTAAAAGCAACCTCTGTGTAGTCCAGTGGTTAAAGAAAAGGGCTTGTAACCAGGAGGTCCCCAGTTCAAATCCCACCTCAGCCACTGACTCATTGTGTGACCTTGAGCAGGTCACTTAACCTCCTTGTGCTCTGTCTTTCAGGTGAGACGTAATTGTAAGTGACTCTGCAACTGATGCATAGTTCACACACCCTAGTCTCTGTAAGTCGCCTTGGATAAAGGCGTCTGCTAAATAAACAAATAATAATAATAACCTCAGCTATGTTCATTTTTATAGTTTCAGAGCATGTCATATTTTGTCATGTCTGCCAGAGAAGCAGTGGTTAGTGCTGAGTGCCCCTCAGTTAATTAACAATTTGATAACGTGGTTAATCTGTCTATCAGTCTGTCACAATCTGCATGGTGAACACAATAACTGCCTTGAATTTCCCTGACTCTTCTTCACATGTTTGATTTGTATTGAAAGAGGACATCATGTGTGAAAATTCAATTAGCTGTGTTTGGAGCAGATGAGGCTGCCACTTTGAGCTCTTTAGTTTAATATAATTAATCCTTTTAATGCATTAGCTTTCCATCTTTTAAAAATCCACCTTGAATGTTTTGTGAAAGGGTAACGTCGCTGGCAAGGCTGGTTACTGGCAGCAGGGAGATTCAGAGAGAGAAAGCTGCAATGAAAGCACTAATGCACATGTTTATTATCCCACAAAATAAACTAAAACACAGGAAAATAGAAACAGAGTACAAAAACAAGGCACTAAAGGTACCCAAACTCTCTTCCCAAGCTCCTCCTGTTCGGGCGGGGCAGTCGTCTTCACTGAACCCTCCCTCCAGGGGTTTCTTCCCTTTTATACCACGCGGCTGGGACTTGATTCACGATCACTTATTCAATCAGGACCCAGCCACATTCCCCACGTGGATCTGGCAGGGATGGAATTTACCTCATCTCTGCCAAACACCTTGTTCCATTCATGTCCTTCATTTCTGAATTGAGCAGTCCATCCAGAGCTCAGTTGGCTGTGTAACATTCAGTAAAACATCATTATAAAATTAGATGTAACTTACTGTATGTGTGTATATATATACACTACCGGTCAAAAGTTTTAGAACACCCCCATTTTTCCAGTTTTTATTGAAATTTAAGCAGTTCAAGTCCAGTGAATAACCTGAAATGGTACAAAGGTAAGCGGTAAACTGCCAGAGGTTAAAAAAAAAAAGTTTAGGTTACCAAAAACTGAAAAATAATGTACATTTCAGAGTTATACAAAAAGGCATTTTTCAGGGAACAAGTAATGGGTTAACAACTTACAGCTGTTCTGCAGCAATGGAAGTAAATTAAGCCTTGAAAGTTGATGCTAACAATTCCTACAGGTGTCCCAACTTTTGTTGATTACTTACAAACCCTCTGTCTGTATAAAAGCAGTGTTGGAACAGACTGTGTTACTACACCCTCTTAAGCATTATTTGGACAGTATTGTACTGCAGGAAGTAGTATATTGTTCTCATAATGGCAAGAAAAAGGCAATTAACAAAGGAAGACAGACAGACCATTATAACCCTTAAAAGTGTAGGTCTTTCCTTTAGAGAAATTGCAAAGAAAGCCAAGGTGTCAGTGAGTACAGTTTCCTACACCATCAAAAGGCACTTGGAAACTGGAGGAAACTCTGACAGGAAGAGGTCTGGCAGACCCAAAGCCACAACAGAATCAGAAGACAAGTTTCTGAGAGTCAACAGCTTGCATGATAGGCGGCTCACAGGACAACAGCTTCAAGCACAGCTTAACACTGGTCGAAGTAAGCAAGTCTCAGTTTCAACTGTGAAGAGAAGACTTCGAGCTGCAGGTTTGACAGGTCGAGTGGCAGTAAGAAAGCCATTGCTAAGATGGCAAAATAAGAAAAAGAGGCTTGCCTGGGCCATGAAGCACTGCCAGTGGACTACTGAAGACTGGAAGAAGGTCTTATGGACCGATGAATCAAAATTTGAAATCTTCGGTTCATCACGCAGGGTTTTTGTACGCCGTCGAGTAGGCGAAAGGATGGTTCCTCGGTGTGTGACACCAACTGTCAAACATGGAGGAGGAAGCGTGATGGTCTGGGGCTCTTTTGCTGGATCCAGAGTCGGCGACTTGCACAGAGTGAGTGGCACCCTGAACCAAAACTGCTACCACAGCATTTTGCAGCGCCATGCAATACCCTCTGGTATACGCCTAGTTGGTCAGGGGTTCATCCCACAGCAAGATAATGACCCAAAACATACCTCCAGGCTATGTCAGAACTACCTTAGAAGAAAAGAACAAGACGGTAGGCTTCAAATCATGGAATGGCCAGCACAGTCTCCAGACTTAAACCCCATCGAGCTGGTTTGGGATGAACTGGACAGAAGGGTGAAAGCAAAGCAACCTACAAGTGCAACACATTTGTGGGAACTTCTGCAACAGTGTTGGGAAGAACTTTCCGAACAATATTTGATTTCCATTGTAGAAAGAATGCCACGAGTGTGTTCGGCTGTTATATCTGCAAAAGGTGGCTACTTTGATGAGTCAAAAATTTAGATTAAATTTTGTTAAACAAAACAATTCCATGATTTCTTTTTTATCTCCAATTGTTTATTTGTTCTATGCTTTAATTTCAGAGTACATTGAGACATTAAACTGCGTAAATTTCAATAAAAACTGGAAAAATGGAGGTGTTCTAAAACTTTTGACCGGTAGTGTATATATATTTTTTAATGTGACATGTGAAATGTTCAGTTTTCTATTTCCTGCTCAAACTGTATGTGGTAAACCTGTTTCATCAGTTGCATGTAATTTATCTTATATGACAGAATTTCATAATCTTTTATTTTTTCTGCAGAGAGATTCCTCCCACATGCATGCACTCACACAGCACAACAGATAGCCCTTCATCTGTAAAATAATGAATGTTTGTCTTGGCAAGCTTACAAAAAAGAAATGATCTGCCCACATAAACAGTTTAGCCTTTGATGAAGCTGCCTGTGGCATATACAGTATACCTATATAATAGTGTGTGTGTGTGTGTGTGTGTGTTTGTGACTCACTAAAAACACGTTGAATAAAGTGATTAGGATATGCTGGCCGTCCTGTACTTATTACACAAAATGCAATACCACTCCACTATGTATTTTACATGGAATTCCATTCATACCCCATTGAGACCTCTGACCTCTGAAAAAGCAAGCATGAAGGTGATTCAAACGATAAATAACCAAACTGTGCTGCTGCCACAGCTCTTGTGAATCCAATGGTGCTCTTTTCACTTCGTATCTTCTTGACCTTTATCTAGGCCTGCTCCTTCCCAACATTTATTTTTCAGGGGCTCACAAAATAAATCGCTCAGCTTTAAGATTATGGACTGTGGTTCTTCACTGGAACACAATGAAACCTGTTAATTATACAACGGGCTTCGCCACTTCCAGTTTCATGATCCAAGTATCCAAAGTCCATAGGAAAGCATCAGGTATGACTGACACCTGTTTCATTAGCTATGATTTCCCCCAGCTTGGAAGTCTCTGCCCAGTTCGTATGTGGGCAGCTGCTGGTCAGAAGCAAAGAATACACTGAAAATGACCGTATCAAGTAGCTAAGCCTCTGCAGCCTGTTGCACAGTTTATCCAGTTTCATGATGTTTTAATAAAGAACTGTAAATGAACATGCTACTCTAAAAGGTGAGCATTTTATTTTGTGAGCCCCTGAAAAACAAACGTGAATAAGGAGCAAGCCTACCAATAAAGTTGCCTGATATTAAAACAACCGTACATAATGTATACCGCATTCTGTTTCAGGGTTTCTTTGTGTCCATTATCTATTGCTACTGCAACGGAGAGGTGAGTCATTTTCTTTTCAGTATTGAGCATCTCATGAATGCATGCTTCTGGCCTTTTGACAATGTATTGAATATTATGTAAATTGTGCTGAACATTCCTGCTCCAGTAATATTAGGGATGCACAGCAGACTCTCACTAAACCAAACCAGATCACAATCTGCATCATACTAAATAAATGCCTGGTCTGCTCTTTTATATGTGTAATAAATGCATGGCTCTTTTGGACTGTGGTTGAGACACTTGGTTGTGGTGTGTGAGGTCGCCGGTTCATGCCCAGTCTCCACCCTGTTACAAATGCACAGACAGCGGTAATTGTTTTGCAGAGTTATAATATCATTTTGATGTTGAAGTTTGGTTTCTATCAGCTTTTACTCTGATAGTGTGTTTCATTTTACAGGTCATTTCAGAATGACAGGGTCGAGAGTAGCTGTATTAACCTGCAATACGATTTTTAAAGATTTCCACATCTATTGCACTCGATTCCCAAAGCTGCATGCTCCAAATTGTTATTAACACTGATTATTGCTGGTAAAAAAAACACAAAAATTACAATACAGAAACAAATAAAAAAAAACCATGGTGCTGATGATCTGAACACTTTGACACTGGCCCTTATTGTTCCTCTTGATTGATTGATTGGGGTCAGTGCATCCACACACTAGTATACTGAACCATCTCACCAGTTGCAGTCTGAACAAGTGAAAGCCTCCCTACATCTGATTTGTGTTGCTCGAGTTGAAAATGATTTGCTCATCTGATACTCAAGTGATAGCAATTTATGCTGAATGGAATTAACAGTGGCATGTCAAGATCAGTCTAAAACAGTTTAAAAGCAGAAATAGTTCAGAATACTCAGGAATAATAATAATGATAATAATAATAATAATAATAATAATAATAATAATAATAATAATAATAATAATAATAATAATAATAATAATAAACTTGAGAACCCTTTCATTAATCTTCTAATTATATATATATATATATATTGCAACCTAGACTTCCCCTTGTTCTCCTTATTCTATTTCATGCAGTGTTCTCCACCCCCTTTACAGTGATGCCTGGGGTCATAGGAGCAGTCTGACCTTTACCCTTAGCCAGGGATATTACTGTAGACTGTGACAAACCTGCTGATGCTTTAAGATTGGGGTCTGTTCAATAGATATAAATGACATTAAAAAAAACTATAATCCTACAAAAACACCAAATATGCTGAAAAGACTTATGTGCGCTGTCAGATGTTTTAAAATGCTGAGCCTCACTTTCAGTTAAATTATTATAATTCATTTTTCTCCAGGTTCAGACAGAAATCAAGAAGACATGGACCCGCTGGAACCTGGCGCTCGACTGGAAGAGGACCCCCCAGTTCAGCAGCTACCGCTACGGGTCTGTGCTCACCAACCTCAACAACAGCACCAGCAGCCAGTCCCAGCTCGCCCGTGCCTCCCGCACGGCTCTCTTCTCCAGCAGGGTGTACAGGAGCGGACCATCCAGAGCCATCAACAGCCACACCACCCTGCCTGGGTATGTGATCAGCAACTCGGACCCAGACAGCATGCCGCCCTCCATCCCAGAGGAGAGCGACGGGAATGAGGAGAAGCAAGTGGACGACATCTCCCTGAAGGAGCAGCTCCAGCCCACGATGATGAGCAGCAGCTGCGTGGAGGATGATGAAGCAGCGCTGTGAGGACTTCTCCACGTCAGCCCACGGGGCTCTTTACTCTGTCTGAAACCCCTTCTCCGCTCTTTAGTGTCAGTTTGACCACTTTGGACTCAGTGGCTAATTGATCCATTTGTATTTTAGAAATATGTTTGTTATCTAGTGAAAGCACAATCTGTAATCCAGTGTCTCAACAAAGCTCTTGTTGTGTGTAAGGGTTACCTGCGGTCCTGCTTTCAGATGCATGGAAGAAAGTGTGAATCGATGAAGAGTCAAGCAAGCTTACAGACTCGTGTCCAGTGTATCCCAAGGATTAGGAAGAATTAAGAATCTTCAAGCTCTGGCTCCAGCTTCTCGTTGTGGTGTATCAAAATGCCCAAATTGCAAACTGTTTGTGATCGGGTGAATGCATGACGCAGTATCGACAAAAGGACATTTTGAAAAAACTTTCAGACATGTATAATAATGCTTCAGACAAGTTGTTTATTTAAAATACTTGACGTTAAGGGCTGTGTTTGATATTTTCATGTTGGTATGCTAATCTGTACCAGTTTTATTATTGAACTGAACTTTCACACCATAATGCACCAGGGGTATTACAGGGCATGTGTTCCAATGGCACTTTTTGGGGAGTTGCAAATAAAAATAACAACATTTTAACAGAATGTTTTAAAAAAAGGTTTTATGAATGCCAAATTAATTTTGTACATTTTGATTTATTATTATTATTATTATTATTAGTAGTAGTAGTAGTAGTAGTAGTAGTAGTAGTAGTAGTAATGATAGTATCACTAGCAGTAGCAGCAGTAGTAATGATATGGATATTTGCATGTTGTGCTAACATGCCTGACTGTATATACCCGATCCTCTGTGAGGAAGCTCAGTATTGAGCCTGTATGAAGGTAGTTTTAGCTTTGCCCCCGAGCCCCGTCTCCTCCTGTAAAATGCATTGCACTATTTGGGCCACGTGTCTATTATTATTATTATTTATTTATTAGCCGACGCCCTTATCCAGGGCGACTTACAATTGTTACAAGATATCACATTATTTTTTACATACAATTAGCCATTTATACAGTTGGGTTTTTACTGGAGCAATCTAGGTAAAGTACCTTGCTCAAGGGTACAGCAGCAGTGTCCCCCACCTGGGATTGAACCCACGACCCTCCGGTCAAGAGTCCAGAGCCCTGACCACTACTCCACACTGCTCAATGATTGTTTACTTGTAAAAAAAGAAAGAAAAACAAATCTATTCAATTATTAATAAATGTTTCCAGCCCATCTTTTTTCCTTGTTGCTCAATTCTGTATTTCTATTTAAATTCATGTGTCAGTGTTTTCCGTGTGAAGCAAAATATCCTAACTTTGGTTCAATGAGCACAACAGTTTATTTAGAATGTATTTCTTTTCAATAAAATAAGCAGAATTGAGGACACAGTGACTCAGAGCCAAGGTGCTTATCGTTCTCTCGGAATTGAACAGTGACTCAAAGGCAGGGTGCTTATCACCCTCTCGGAATTGAACACAGTGACTCAAAGGCAGGGTGCTTATCACCCTCTCAGAATTGAACACAGTGACTCAAAGCCAGGGTGCTTATCACCCTCTCGGAATTGAACACAGTGACTCAGAGCCAGGGTGCTTATCACCCTCTCGGAATTGAACACAGTGACTCAAAGCCAGGGTGCTTATCGCCTCGGAATTGAACAGATTTTCCAGATCTCTGCCAGCTGTGAAGATTGCCTGGCACCAGTTCAGCTGTGAGGTTGCATCTGTACTGCCTTGTATCCTGTACTGGCGTCAGCGCAACTCATTCAAAGTAGAGATCATTCAATTTGAATCAATTTGAATCAATTTGAATCCATTTGAATCAATTTGAATGTGCTGCTCAGCCCACCAAGCACAATGAACAGTGGGTGCAGTTCTTGAGTTATTGTGCAATGTTATAGTATTATTGTTTATTTGTTTCTTAGCAGACACCTTTATCCAGGGCGACTTACAACCAAAATATCACAGTACAAAGTATCACATTACAAAATATCACATTATAAAATATCACATTACAGAATATCACATTACAGATAAGAGCAGTTATAAAGTACAATAAAATCAGTAGAAAATAAAGTCAAATTCAAATAAGAGCACAATAAAGAATACAGTGAATAATTACATTTAAGAGCAAATTCGACTAACAGCAGTAAGCTTAAAGTAAAAATATTTGCTTATATGAGTAAATTCCATTAAGAGCATGTAGTAAATACGATAAATGGATGAGAATGATTTGAAATAAGAGCCATTACAAAATAATGTGAATATGGATACCTGTAAGAGTAAAATCAAGATACAGGATAGTTGCATACATTGTAGTTCTAAATACCAATTTACTAATAAGGCATGGCATGCTTTACATGTGGCTTAGATGTGATGCTTTTGCATCCTGTTTCACCTGATAATACACAAATAGAGGAGGTGCTACGAAGCAGAGTTTGGGATCATGGGGGAATAGGTTATCACTCTAATTTGATGTGCTCTCTACACCCGTTCAACATTCATGAACACACAAGCCGAGTGAGTGAAACACTGCACCTTTCATGCTGGTGTACCGAGACTCGATTGCTAATCAATCATTCAATTGGAATCTCAGTACATCTGCACGTGAACTACTTTGTGCCCTTCCCCGTGCTCGCATACAAATACCCCTTTTAATCTGCACGTGAAGGGATTGTGCCATCCTCTGTAAGATGCAGATTTTTTGTAATCATGAGAGAGGTCTTTTATTATCGTGAAGATGGATGGATGGGTGGGACAAAGTGATTAAGTGTGTGCAGGTGAAGGTAATACAGCAGTGCAGAAGAAACAGACAGACAACGATATCCAGGTGCAAGGGGGTTTATTGATTGTATTTTGTCCAGAGCCTGACAGCAAACAACAGTAAACAATAATGATGTAAAGTGATCAATGAGGCATGTATCACTTTATTTATAATCCCCGGGTTTGACTCGTAACCAAAAGACCCGTCCTTTACACACCCCCACGTGACACAAATCACACACACACAGGTTTTTTAGTGAGTGAATTAGTGCTTGTGGTGCAAATACAGTTCTCCGTGAAACAAGGGAAGTGCTGGTGTCCGGTTTGGTGCTGGCCTTCAGCTACAGCTCCGGATCGTGTTAGTAGTCTAAACAACAAACAAACAGTTTTTACGTAAAACAGTACAAACAAACACAACACTCCCGTTTTCACTGGTTCTCCTTTTAGGTTTTCTCTAACCATTTACAAAGGAACAGATTACTACGCCCCCTTTTTTAACCCTCACCCACGACCCCTTGGTTAACGAGCGCACATGCTCCTCCAATCCGTGGATGCCATGTCGTTTCCCATCCGGGTCATTGAGTTCGTGTACTGTAGCTCCGCCCTAAGGCTGGCAGGATTAAGACGGTTTGCCCAGCACTTCTGTATGAAAGGACTTGTCGGAGTTTGTACTTTTTTTCAATAGACTTTCAGCACACGTGTATGTAGGGAAAGGTGCTTTTGCTTTTGAAAGGGGCTAATTGTGTTAATGCTTTCTTTCTGATGAGTGCAGGCATTTTTTTTTTTTTTTACTATGGTAGTGTTATATGTAGTGCACTGAGTCCCAGCTTCTCATTTTACTTTTCATGCTGCATGTTGTTAACCTTGCCTTTGTAGCCTTCATTTAGACTCGGTGCCTTTGTTAGTGTGGGGGTGAATTCTTATAAAATACACCACAAAGGTTTTACAGAGTGTCAGTAGTCAGGTAATGCTACACTGAACAAGCCAGAACCATTGACACTTTAAAAAGATGTTGAGAAGCTGTGGGCATGGGGTACAGTAAACACTCACACCAATGCAATCCTAGCGCAGCCACACAGCCCACACGGATTAGTCTTATTGTCTGCAGTTGGAAACTACTGCTACTGTATTGGCTTGACATTCCGGCCTCCAGAGCTGAATGGAGATGCATAAGCTGGAAGCTAACCTTTGCGTTTCAAAGACAAACATCTTGCCATTCAGCTGGACAGCAAGCTCTGTAGGCTATTATGATAATGCATTTTCTTCAAGCTGCTAACACCCATACTGAAAAGGTTATGCAGATGAAATAGTGCTTATGCTATATTATATTGCAATTGAGATGGGGGAACAAGCCCTTTGGCTGCCATGTCGGGTCTCCTAAATCTCATAAGTAAACACTAATGCCTTTTATTCATTCCTTGCTAATGGCTCTTTAGCATTAATATCTCTCACTCAAAAAGTGCATCATTCAGTGAATTTAATGGCCCTAATTATAGGGGCAGAGACACTTACCACACTCTAAAGTATAGAACAGTAGAGGCATTAAAACACACAGCACTCATCTAATGGAATCCTCATGAATAGAAAGTGTCCTGCCTGTTATTTACCATTTAAAGATGTAAAGATTAAAAGCTTTTTCTAAAATGAATAAATAAAATGACTAGGGGAAAAGTGTGAGCAAGTTGGAACAGCTGACCATGTAGGTAAGGAAGGCTATGGTAGGTACTGTGCAGTATAAGAGCCCTATTAGCTTTCACTGAAGTCAAGCGTTAACCAGATTAGTCATTATTTCTACATGCTGTATTTTATCTTTTTTCATTGGTATATTTCCCAGGCAACAATGAAGTAAACAGCAGCTTATTAAATAGCAGTTCTGAGCACACTAACTAGAACAATGTTGCGAAATTCATTATGCCCAACATGCTGGTTATTAATTGAATTTCCGAATTAAATGATTTACACCCGGCAGCTGGTGCTAGGACAGAGATTAACACATACCGTATTTCTCCTGTATACCTCCATAATTCATTTAAAGATTCTATTAAACAGCAGCTGCCCTTAACTGCAGTGCCACATTGAAACGTATGCCTTGAACACTCCATGTGTCCAAAACGTCCTGAAATAAATGATTTTTTAATCATGTAAACCTTTTGTGTAAATCCCCATTAAAAAACATTTTAAATGATTAAAAAATATTTTATTTCAGGATGTTCCAGACAAAAGCCCTTCTCCATATATATATATATATATATATATATATATATATATATATATATATATATATATATATATATATATATATATATATATATATATATATTTAAAGGATGTCTACTCTAAAGAATTCCTCTTTCCAGGTATTTATTACTAGTTTTTAGGTATTAACTGTTTGCACAATCATAATTCATGCATTCATGGGATTTGGTCAACAAATTAAACAGAATAAAGCCTCCCCATGTGCCAATGATTAACATTCCCAGCAGGAATGTTGTGTTTTATCTGCTTGCTGTATGAAGTCATACTGTGTCAAATGAAAGGCATAATTCATTTTCTATTTTCTATTAGCGTGCTTTAGAAAATGTTAGCTGTTCCATAATCAACCTGACACACAATCAGACTGTACTTAGAGGTGCATTTTCTAAAAGCATTTCAGACACAGCTCATTATCTTGCAGACGTACCTTGGCAAATGTTATTAGTGATGGCAGG
This sequence comes from Acipenser ruthenus, assembly GCF_902713425.1. Lineage (NCBI taxonomy): Eukaryota > Metazoa > Chordata > Actinopteri > Acipenseriformes > Acipenseridae > Acipenser > Acipenser ruthenus. The sequence continues at coordinate 51,846,415 of NC_081198.1, forward strand.
CATTACTTTGACATACTAAATCCTGATCTGTCAAGATTGCATTTTCCAAAAAAAAAACAAAACAAAAAACACTTCATTAATGAGGCTTGTGGACAGACAGCTGTGCATACACAGATGCTAAAACACACAGACAGCTGTGCATGCACAGATGCTAGAATGTTGAAGTTGGGTGTCTGTTTGTAAGTTTGGAATGTAGAATCCTCCCTGTATCTGTTTGTAAGTTTGGAGTGTAGAATCCTCCCTGTATCTGTTTGTAAGTTTGGAGTGTAGAATCCTCCCTGTATCTGTTTGTAAGTTTGGAGTGTAGAATCCTCCCTGTGTCTGTTTGTAAGTTTGGAGTGTAGAATCCTCCCTGTATCTGTTTGTAAGTTTGGAGTGTAGAATCCTCCCTGTATCTGTTTGTAAGTTTGGAGTGTAGAATCCTCCCTGTGTCTGTTTGTAAGTTTGGAGTGTAGAATCCTCCCTGTATCTGTTTGTAAGTTTGGAGTGTAGAATCCTCCCTGTATCTGTTTGTAAGTTTGGAGTGTAGAATCCTCCCTGTATCTGTTTGTAAGTTTGGAGTGTAGAATCCTCCCTGTATCTGTTTGTAAGTTTGGAGTGTAGAATCCTCCCTGTATCTGTTTGTAAGTTTGGAGTGTAGAATCCTCCCTGTATCTGTTTGTAAGTTTGGAGTGTAGAATCCTCCCTGTATCTGTTTGTAAGTTTGGAGTGTAGAATCCTCCCTGTATCTGTTTTTTTGTTTAATCCAGTTTTGTGCAGCATTTTGATCTCATTCAGTCATTTATTCTGAGTAATTGTATCCTGGTCTTTTCAAAGCCTTGTTGCTTATGACCGTATTGCTCAAATTCTGCTCTCTAAAAGCTGTTTCAAAACAGCCTCTCTCTGTCTGTTGCATTGTCTGCATTCCTTCATGGCGTAGCCTGATTCTTCTTTTTTGCTGCGTAATAAAAAGGAACATACCCTTTGTTTGACCAGCATGCTAGCTTGCACCAATAAACCTTGGTTTTGACACAACTTGGGTATTTAATACCAATTACAGCATGTGACAGGATGGCTTGCCATGCGTAGGTGTGGTGACGTCACGGACCAAGAACACAAAACCAAAACAAGGAATGGCGGTGCAAAACTGGAGCGCAACGGCGCTCAGTGTTTTATTAAATAATAAAACAAACAGTTTAAACAAAACAAACCAAAACACTACAAAACAAAAAGGCGCGTCGGCCAAACAAACAGAAATAAACAGATAAGTATCGCGCTGGAGTAAAAACCAGCACGCTTAGCAGTTGTTTATGTTTTAATTTCTTTACCTCCTAAATCCTCACTCGTTCTCCACTCTCGAACATCCTCACTCGTTCTCCACTCTTGAACACCCTCACCCTGAGCGCAGACAGCTGCAGGTTTTTATATTCTATAGTCTGCACATGTGCATAGTCTGCACGAGTTTAATAAGGATGCGTGACTGTCAGCTAGTTAAATAATCAATAGCTGATCAGTCACACATCCTCACGAGGTTTTAATAAATCAAAAATACAAAATAACAAATAATAGAGGAGGCTTTGCATCTGCGCCGCAAACAATAAGATGATAAATAATAATAAAATAGCACACATATATATAGGGGTGGGACACTCCGCCACACAGCACCACGAGGGCATCACAGCACTCATTTAGTCTGAGGAATCTCCCACTGAGAAATCCATTCTCACTTCTCAGTCACTCAGAGAAACATTTCATCAACACGGCTCTGTACAGGAATCTTTTGATACCATCTGTTACAAAATGATGCTTTAACTGTCCATCCTAGAAAGTGTTACTTCTCACCTTCCTCAGAAAGAAGGAAAGAAGACGACTATGGTGTGGAAAAGAAATGGTGCATCCCCAGGATTCATGCGTATACCCCACAGTATATACTGTAAAGCAATGCCACATCCACAATGTGCTTCCCATACCGGAAAGCATGGAAAGTTACACTGGCTTTAATCACAGCCAGAGATGGTGGATGCTCAAGAATACATTTTTATGCAGCCGTCATGCATCACAGACTTAAAAAAAGAAATAAACAAAGCAACCAAAATATAGAAATTATAACTTTAATATAAATGATAATCAGACTATGTAGATAGTCTTTTTGTTTTAAATGTAGGAAATGTGTCACTTATTAACTAATATACATAGACTGTAATTTATTACCCTTTAAATTCTTATTTTATTATTTTAAATACACATAGTGTATTTAGACTCCAATGAAAATGTGGTTGAATTTGTGGAAGACTCCAATGAAAATGTGGTTGAATTTGTGGAAGACTCCAATGAATTGACTGAACAGAAAATACTGCTCAATTGATCTTAACTGTGGCAGATCTAATGACTGCCTATCCTAAAAGAATGGGCATGTTTAACATGGTCTGTGTCTGAACAGGCAGAGGTCATGTGATACACGGACAGTGATCACAGGAATAAACAGCAGTTTCCATCTGTTCCCTGTAGGATCAAAGTACAGTGTGTGCATCTTTTTATCTTTGTTAATGTATTTTCCATTTCATATCCATAGAAGCAATGCCTATCATTTCATCAAAGCTAAGTCTACCCACATGGACACACACCCCAGCGTGTGCACACGTTGGCTTATGTTAAATCTCCCCTCTCTAAAATGACCATCAAAAGCATGAAAGTGGCATCGTATTGCACTAATTCAGCCCATACTGATAAAAACACATGGATCATGTTGTGATCATCTTAAACACGTTTTTAAAAGGGGTTATGTACAGCACTCAAAACCTGCATTGATTGATGTCTTTGTTCACGAGCAAGTTACACGTGTGGCTCAGCCAAGCGTGATCCATTTTTCAAAGCTTTTATACTTTCATGACTGAGTCATAATTAACCACACCAACAAAACTGCTATTGTTTTTTTCCCCCATTATATACAGACTGTACCAAGGACCAACAGCAAATGCACAAGCCATGCTAATGTGCAGAATACCAATTAGGGATCAGCTAGGCTTTGAAATGTTAGCAGAGTAACGTCTGCTTCTCTGTAGCAAAATGCTACTCCCAGCATCATTACCCCAAATACTCCGTCCTCATACTCCCAGCATCATTACCCCAAATACTCCGTCCTCATACTCCCAGCATCATTACCCCAAATACTCCGTCCTCATACTCCTAGCATACTCCGTCCTCATACTCCCAGCATCATTACCCCAAATACTCCGTCCTCATACTCCCAGCATCATTACCCCAAATACTCCGTCCTCATACTCCCAGCATCATTACCCCAAATACTTCCCAAACATTGTCCCTTAAAGTCCATTAGTTAGGTGGAAAAAGCCCTCGGTCTCAGGGAAGAGCCAAGCTTGTCCTCAGGGAATGCAAACAGCACAGTGGGGGTGAAGAAATTCATTGGCAGTGAAACAGTAACCCTGTTCACTTCCTGAAGCTCATCACGCTGGAGTGGTGTCATCGAGGGTTCACATCCTGGAGCTCATCACTCTGGAGTGGTGTCATCGAGGGTTCACGTCCTGGAGCTCATCACTCTGGAGTGGCGTCATCGAGGGTTCACGTCCTGGAGCTCATCACTCTGGAGTGGTGTCATCGAGGGTTCACGTCCTGGAGCTCATCACTCTGGAGTGGTGATACACTGTTTAAAGGACTGTGGCTCTGGTATGATGAGCCCCATCCCTGATACACTGTTTAAAGGACTGTGGCTCTGGTATGATGAGCCCCATCCCTGATACACTGTTTAAAGGACTGCGGCTCTGGTATGATGAGCCCCATCCCTGATACACTGTTTAAAGGACTGCGGCTCTGGTATGATGAGCCCCATTCCTGATACACTGTTTAAAGGACTGCAGCTCTGGTATGATGAGCCCCATTCCTGATACACTGTTTAAAGGACTGCAGCTCTGGTTTGATGAGCCCCATTCCTGATACACAGTTTACTGGGACTGTGCAGGCAGGGTTTAGCAGAGGTATGAATGGGATTGCCAGGAGGGATGAGGGGATTTACTAATAATAAACACCCCTTCACCAGCAATATACTGCCATTGTGTAAACACAATACAAAAAACACAACAACACAAAGTTCAAATAGCAAAGCAGAAGAAACCATGACAATACATCAGCAATCCTTTTGACCAGCATCTGGAATCATTGCATCCTACAATATAACATTTTTAAAAATGTTTTATTATGTATTTAAGCCTCACAATGTCTAATGTGCATCGTGTTAACACACCTGTGACTTTTCAACCTATTTTAATGCAAATAAGATCAATAACATATGGTGCAGAGGTAAGCCTGTTGCAGGAGGAGGAAACCTGTGCACACGCCCAGTCTCAGCCCCAGGATGGGTTCAAGCTGTGTCCTCTGGAGTAGCCTCAGGTTAAGAGAAGTTATGGTGACTGTGATGAGATGGTGAATGGTATCTGCTTTCCCTGTGCACATGCTGGCCCAGAGAAACACATGCTTCCTGCTGCCACCAGCTTCACTTGCAGCACCTTGGAGGCTTTGAGTTCCTGTAATCCGCCAATGAGATTATCTCAGGATCTCAGTATTAGAAGCCGTTATGACAAGCTAATATATTACAATATTGAATGTATCTTGCGTTCTCGATATAACACATTTTCATTTAGATTTTTTTTCCATGTCCTCTTATCAGGCATCGTAGCATATCTTAAAGAACAGAGCCCTAGGCTAGTGCTTGAGACAACAATTAAGTGCTAGTCACCTGTATGAAACCGACCTTGTGCCTCAGGTCAGGATACCTGCTGATGTCAATTATACAGCTGGTAAGGACAACTGCAGAGAACATTAATGCTTGAGTGTGGAGGTATCCAAAAAGACTTCCAGCGCGTCTCTAGGGAAAATAGCTTCCATGTTCCATTGGAACAGACAGCCTTTGCATTTCATATTGCACTCATTTTTAATTATTTTTATATAACACTACTAAGTAATGTTCAATATTTCCAACTGAGTTCTAAACTAACACTACATAATCTTCTGGATGCAGTCTTGAGGTTATTGCATTCTAATTTATTATGGAGGTGGTGAGTCACCTACTGCTGGATTCAGTAATTCTGTTATTAAAATAACATTTATGTCTTGCTGGGCTGAAGCTAAAGGAAAGATTTGCTGAATCTTATCTATTGTTTCTTTCCTTCATAGTATACAACTAAACTGTTCTGGAAACTTAAATCTGCAAAATCCCCTACATGCAGCAAGCAGAAAGGTATTGTGATTTCCACGTGCATTTCATAGTAAACAATTGGAACAAATCCCTAATTGTGTGTGTGTGTATATATAATATATATATATATATATATATATATATATATATATATATATATATATATATATATATACACACACACAGAGCAGTGTGCACATGTATTACAACACTTCAGGACATTCTTTATATACCTACCTGCATAAAAACCTCAGGGTGAGAATTTCAATTTTTGGTCAGTAATCAGTGCTATAGAAACAATAGGCACTCATGTGTGAAAATGTTAGACCACTTTGTGCTTTAACTAGGCATCCTAAACAACTGGCTATGTGCTCCTTTTCTCTTACTATTTTATTATTACTACATTATTTAAAGTCAGCAATTCAATTAGACAATCACTAATTTGCCTATTCTAACTATTTTCAGTTCCAGTGGTTTTCAGATGCACGACAAATCAAAACTACAGAAGCAATGGGGTGTTCTAATAATTTTGCACATTACTGTATGTGTGTGTATATATATATATACACACACACCATTCTTATGTAAGGAACATTAAAACACATGTTTCCCTGCAAAGTTGAAATCATTTTTAAAATAAAAAAAATACTTTATATTTTAACAGAATGTATGCTCACAGCTCCCTCTGCTGGGCAGACTGAGAATTGTAAACTGGAATTAAATCAAGCTCCTAGGCCAGACAGGTGTCAGCGTAAATACACGCATCTCCAGAACCTATTCCAGACCCTGGACTTCAATGTCCTCTTAATACAGCTCTTGTTCCATGAACCACCAACAAGAAGCAAGCATTGTTTTATTAGCTTTTATGGAGTGCACCCAGTTATTCTACCCCCAATTTAGAACGTCCAAAATTTTTTCCCCCTCACCACAACAAATCACCACCATCTCCACACCACTCATAAGAACTGAAGGGTCAGTGGGCATCCTCCGATCCCAGGAACAGGTTTCCTCTTTCCTCGAGAGCGGATGGCAGCGAGCTACCAGCCTATGGATCACAAAGGCAAGCCCTGCAGGTGTCTGCCTGAGCTCGCTAGGTTCCCAAGCCTGTAGGGTTCGCTGTAGCACAATGAGGAGGAACAGTCTCCCTGACCTGCAGCAACACCACTGGATTTCTCACAGCCAGGATGCAAACCTGCTCTCCCAACTGCACGACTCAACCTGCACATCACGTGGACGTGCTTCAACCACACTGCCTAACAAAATGTGAACATCAGTAAATGAAGATATCGATACACACTTTAAACCTTGCATTGCCATCTGCTCAACTGAATTGTTGGTTGGGAATCGGTGCAACACGATGTAACAGTTCTATTCCATACATCAATCTCCCAAAGCCGGTTAGGTACTTACACTACATCTTTATTTAAATTCACAGATTAGTGATATGCAATAATATAGCCCAACTGGTTGTCACAGCCCACACTATAACCCAACCTCCCCCACATTATTTCTACCTTTGATTTGAACTTCTATACCTGCAAAACTAAAAAGGATAACTTCTGAACCTCTCAAAATATATGCAATGCATGCGTCAGTGATCTTGAATTTCAAAAGAAACATCTTTTACCCATCCAACTTGCCGCAAAAAAAAAAAACTCAATTTTATTTTTTCACCAAAAGATTTATTTAAAAAAAAAAAAAAAGGGGAGGGGTACTACAAAGTGCAAGACGAACTGCAGAAGGTCAAGGACCAAGACTTCTTGCAAACTGGTGGTCTCCTGGGCTCACTCCATTGGACAGTTCAGGTCTTTCATCTGGAGCAGCGGGTGCAGTGCAGCAGGTTTACTTGGACCTCTGCCTCATCTTTCTCCTCTTGCGCTTCAGCCTGGGAGTTCATGAGAACAGTTAAACCTTAACAGCAATTTCTATCCACTTAAAACTAGCGGGTAGCAATTCACAGAAATGCATTAGAACTTACACACGAGTGCTGTGGCTTGTAGTCTAGGGAGAGGTGGTATCTCCAAGCATGCATATTCCTGTCACTCACTACTTATTTTAATTTTTAGAAATTTGAACAGTTGTGCAAGCTCTATGGAGTTCAAGGAGTTGCCCTGCCAAAACTTGACGCCTTACAGAATTAGATAGGAAACAAATGTAGTACAATTCTATACACAGCGACTGATGGGGAGATACAGCCACCAGCAGCTACTGTTGTACTAACCTCATATCTTAATGATTTTGTAACTGTTGTACCATTAAACCCAAGCCACATCTGCATGTCTTACACTGGCTTTACAGGCACACTTTCAAAGGGGTACCTTGAATAGCAGAGCCAAATCGGACAGATTAGCTTCAGTAAATTTATCCTGCAATAAAGTGCTGGCCTTTAGCTCAGATTTTAAAAGAAATAAATCCATGAAGCACACAACCCAGGCAAAAGAAACTTCTGCCGCTGTCTTCACTCGGTTCACACCCTTGCATCTCGGGCAAACATTGCACCCCCATTTCCTGTGCTACTGGAATTCAATTCAGTCTAGAAAATGGATTCGGGTGATCTGTTAATTACCAAGATAAGTGAAAATGAAAAAAGGACGGAGAAGAGATATTGGGGCATTTAAAAAAAAAGGTTACTTGTATGGAAGACTGCTGTTCCTATATTGTAACTCTTCAAATGCCGTCCCTCAGAAGACTTGTGCAATTGAAATCAGTTTACCATTTTAACATAGGTCTGCACAAATGTAGAATCGTACCTGCGCATGCGCTTCTTCCGCCACTGTAAGAGAAACAAGCATTTTAGAAACGTACAAAAATAGTTATATTCTCATTGTAAACAGACCCTTTTATCCAAAAGCACCTTACAGAATATTAAAACAAACATACTCGACAGGCAATAAAAATGAAAGACAGATACACACAATTAAATACACAAAACGCACGTACATATAAAGGGGAATTTAAAAGATAAAGATTGAACTAGTGAGTTTTGAGAACCTCAAATCAAGACGCGCACATATAAACTGGGCTTACGGTTAAAAGTGTGCTCGACTTGGCTGCGTGTATTAACAAAACACAGCAGGCCAAGACGTCTAGTCATTTTTTGGTTTTATTAAAATAAGACGTTAAAATGATGCTTACCTTAGCCCTCATAGTTATACAGAAGGATCTGAAAAAAAGCCAAAGTATATATGTAAGCAAACAATCGGATGGATTATTTTAACGCTTGATTAAAACTGATTGAAACGTTAAAGAAGAACAAAACCTTACTCACCTCCTCAACCGCTCACAACAACTGCGTAGACCGGAAGAGAGACCGGGTTCAGTTCCGCTAACCCGGATAGAGAAACGCTTCCTCGCGAGCTTTCATTTATAGTTGTGCGCCATCAAGCGGTTGCAGTTCAATTAGTTTTATTTTATTGTATTATTTTTCTTTATTTCTTTTTTATACACAACTTATAAAAGGGATTTAGATCGTTTTAACCCTTTCCGAAGCCCAAGCGAATTTAATAATAATAATATTTCCTAAACCTGTTCCATTTTGAATTGAGAAATATTTGGGTGAAGGGCCGACAGAGAATCCCTATGGCAACAAACAGCAGACCCTCCTACATCGACGTTGCAGCTACAAATTCATTAAATGTATTTTACTGTGATAAAATATCTTATTCGTTTGTTAAGTCTTACCGTGAAAAATGAGAATTCTGTTATTTAAATTGAGAGAGAGAGAGAGAGCAGTTTTATTTGGCCTTTCGCTGTCGAGTATGTTTTAACTTTTACTTGAATAGCGGTCTTGAAATGGTTTCCCTTCAGTCACTGTGTGCACAATTGTACCATGTGAAATTGCCTAATTAATGTATCTATTTTATAATGCATATATGTTTTTAGTGTATTTATTTTTTTTGGCAGGGCAAATTCTCGAACTCCATAGCGTTCACACAAACGGCTTTAAAACTGCTAAATATTTTAATTACATTTCGTGACTTGAGCCTGGGGTATGTTTTGATATTGTGAGGATGTAATTCATGATCTCGCCTCTAGGTGTCTCCAGTGTCCTTCTCTAGAGCAGAGCACTCACAGACACCGACTTTGTATTCCAGTTTCTCTTGCACATTATGCAATATTTTTTGCTATAAACATTTTCACCGGAAAGGGGATCATTTAATGACACTAATTAACGGCACCTGTTCTAAAACTACGTGCTTGAGGATGTAACGCTTCACACTGCAGCCCTGCTCTCAATAAGCTAACTCTTTCACTGGTAGGGTTATGTGCATAATGATGAAACGCTTCACACTGCAGCCCTGCTCTCAATAAGCGAATTCTTTCACTGGTAGGGTTATGTGCTTGATGATGAAACGCTTCACACTGCAGCCCTGCTCTCAATAAGCTAACTCTTTCACTGGTAGGGTTATGTGCATGATGATGAAACGCTTCACACTGCAGCCCTGCTCTCAATAAGCTAACTCTTTCACTGGTAGGGTTATGTGCATGATGATGAAACGCTTCACACTGCAGCCCTGCTCTCAATAAGCTAACTCTTTCACTGGTAGGGTTATGTGCATGATGATGAAACGCTTCACACTGCAGCCCTGCTCTCAATAAGCTAACTCTTTCACTGGCAGGGTTATGTGCTTGATGATGAAGCGTGTCACACTGCAGCCCTGCTCTCAATAAGCTAACTCTTTCACTGGCAGGGTTATGTGCTTGATGATGAAGCGTGTCACACTGCAGCCCTGCTCTCAATAAGCTCTCACTGGTAGGGTGACCACATGACTCTCATGTACACGGGGACAGTGCAGGCTTTTCAACTCACACCCCAATGCATTCTGGTACACTTCACCTGTCTCAGGCACCTATCACTTGTCTAAGAGAAGCAAGACTACACTTACCTGGGATCCAGTCGTTGTCTAGATTGGCTAGGGCAGTGCTGTATGAACTCCTGGGATCCAGTCTTTGTCTTGATTGGCTAGAGCAGACTGTATGAACTCCTGGCATCCAGTGTTTGGCTAGATTGGCTAAGGCAGACTGGTTCCGTGGCTTGGGTTATTTGCTTGTATTGTACAGGGGATTCATACACACTCAGTTGTTGGTGCATTCCAAGCTGCACCCTAATTGCATTTTACCTTGAGCCCATAGGAATCTATTAGTAGTGTAGTGTTTCTTTGCACTCCCAGCTTGTCTTCTTGTTACAGTGACTCGATCTGTAGGACTTGATGATGATGATGATGACAATAATAAAAGCACTTTTTCGGTTGCTCAGTTGGTTATAGAGGCCCAGTTGGTCATAGAGGCTGTGCTACTCAGTTGAGACTGCAAGAAAAGCACTGAAGCCATCAACAGGAAGAGAAAACCAATCAATTTAAATAGTAGTACTGGCTTCCCTAGAGTTTAGAATGTGTGCTTTATATCTCAGGCTGGGTTTCAAACTGCAGCTCCGACAGAAACACGGAAGAGACTCCTGGCAGGGCCTGAAAATAAGAGGAATTCCAGCTAATACAGAAAATCATTTTCTGAGAAACTGAAACTTGGCGCTCAGCCATTAGCTTCAAAAGAATCTAGGCCCTAAAAAGGGTGCTTCCACTGTTGGCCACACAGAGCCGGCCGCAGACTCTTTTCCTGGCCTGGTTTGCTGTATCATACCCATGATCACGTAGCAGGGAGGCGTGTGCTGTAGAAGAAGCTGACGGGAACAGAGCTGCACATGGCAAGCTTTTTTCGTGACTGCAATGGCCAAAAAAGCTAAATTGTGGCGGCATGTGGGAAAATAAAGAAATTATTTTAACAACCTGGGCTGACTCTGAATTCCAGAAACAGAACTGTGCGGAATATACACGTTCATGAATATAACCAAAGTGACTGGAGCACACCCGCCAGTGCTGCACTTCACAGGGAGCGCGACTGGAGCACACCCGCCAGTGCTGCACTTCACAGGGAGCGCGACTGGAGCACACCCGCCAGTGCTGCACTTCACAGGGAGCGTGACTGAAGCACACCCGCCAGTGCTGCACTTCACAGGGAGCGTGACTGAAGCACACCCGCCAGTGCTGCACTTCGTGGTACTGAGTAGGGGTAGAATGACTGCTAATTTGACATTGTCCAGTAGGTCAATTAGTTGCCACTTATATAACTATGATTAGATCATGTATTTGATAATGTCACCTTTCACAATTACTCCACAATCACGTGACGTGCAATTAGTTTCTGAGCTTGACTGTTGCACTAGTGGACTGCTCAGTGCTGCCCTTGGTAGTGAATGTTACATTTAAAATAGTCCTAAAAACCTAGCACAGTGTTTTCTTATTGATCCCCAGTCTTCACAGGGTATTTTCTGTATGTGATTCTCTGCTTCTGCTTTAGTGTATGTCTCATCTCTTGCATTCAAACCATTTTTGATAGAAAATCCTGTTCTGTTAACCAAAGGTCACAGCAAATGCACAAGCACTTCAACTAAAAAAAGAACACTGTACGGTATTAATTCACAGCTTGTGCCGTCAAGGGAACATCCAGCCTCCGCTCTGCTACAAAATCCCAAGCTCCAGTTCATTTTGTTAAACATTTTCTCCCGAGGGTCTGTTCCTGTTCTCATGCCCCTCACAGGTTGAACTGAGGGGGGTGACAGCTCAGAGCTGTGGGTTCAGTTCCTCAGCACATGGACTTCACAGTCTGAACTGTTTACCATCTAGCACTTCGGTTCCACCCACATGTAACACCACACCGCATTAAGCCAGCTCCACTGTTGGTTAATGTGGGGCAAACGAATCACCAGAAAAATATTTGGTCTAACCATGTGATCAGACCACTATGCTAATTGAGATTTAACCCAATTTTACATAGGTAAGAGAATGCAGGATTAGGAGAACAAGGACCCAGGTAAAACCTCACTGAGGCAGACCTTTGTTTATTAGCAGAGATATGCCACAGTCTATCTTTTAACCTTCAGATAACAGACCTTCCAATCTGCAATTGCTCCGCAGCCCTAATACACCTTGATGCCCAATAACCGGTCAACAGAAGAGCTAACAGTGGTGTTTGTTCTGATTGAAAAGAAATGATTTGAAGAGCTAGTGTAATGTCTGCATTCCATAAACAGTCCCACCTGCATGTAACCCCCTGGACCTGATACAGTCAAGCCACAGTAACTGCTGCTCTGGCTGGTAACAGCAGAGCACGTGTGATCTTTCCCACATTCACTAGAGCAGTGTTGCAGGGGGTCAGACTAATGGTTCCACTCTGGTGTACCTGATGTAGTTTAGACAGGATTCTGAAAGCTCTATTTAGACCACAGCGGTGCTTTAAACTTCTCAGTTTAAAAAAAGTCAACAGCATGCAAGGACTAAAAAGGAAACCCTAAACCTGTTTTTCAATTCCTTTTTAAAATCAATTCCCAATTCCCATTCCCATTCCCTTTGAATCAATTCCAGCACATCATTGATCAAAATTGCAATGAGCAGTATTGTTAAAATGAGCTTCTTGCAGTGGCAACAGCTTCCTTAAATCAAAGTCACTGGTCGTCAATTAAACTGGCATCAAATGAAAGCAGCTGGACAGCCCAACAATTGTGGCTCTAATTCCAATTCCAATTCTATTGAAGGAATTGGGAATTTATTTTAAAAAGGAATTTCAATTGAAAACAGCAATTGACCCTGACCCTGTACGTTTGTAAAGATACTTCATGCACAAACCCGGCTGCCCTGTAAATGCATGTGTTCACTGTACTGGATGCTTCGCAGTGGTACTCTCAGTTAGCTCCAGCATTGATAACATTAATGCAGTCTCATTTTACATTTCTTCAAAAAAGCTACAAATAAAAGGCCATTGTAGAATCAAATGTTTCACAGCATGTAACTGATGTGAATCTGCATAAATATACGTCCTAACCCAGTGCAACCTCCATCTGAGGAAGTGCAGATTGCTTTTCCTGTGAATATACAGCAGTCTTCATGAGCAGCACAATGGCTATATTGAGGCACCACACTTGCCTAACCCAGTTGAGTGGCAATATTGACGGTATTACGAGAAGGAACATTTGCACGTTGGAAAGCCCTCTACATCAGGAACTCATTGCATTGAAAATGAGATGCATTTGGAAGGATCAACCAAAGCTGTGTTTGCTGTGCAGTATCTAACTGACCCTCCTGGCTCCCCCACACAATCACAGGCATGAAGGCTTTACACTGTATGTGGCAAATACAGACTTCCCTGACTCTGCTGCTTGAACATGCCTTTGCATTTGGGAAGTAGTACAGCACATCGGCACATCAATGGGAAATTAATAAAAGCATACCAACATACCAAACCTCTCATTGCAGTTTTGTTGTATGATATCTGCCTTTGCTGGACGTGCACAAATGGAAATATGAAATAGGTTGAAATGTTGCAAACTCATGCATAAATGCTGCTCCATGCACTGCACGACCTCGGCACGGATTAAAACAAGCAGCTGCTTTTGTGTCCCCCGCTGTTATGAACTTGAGTGCCAATTATAAAATCACAATTGAAACTGAATGGAGTAACAAAAAAGGAGTTTACTGATACAAAAGAAACGTTCCAAACTTGTTTGGAAACCCCATGCCTCTGAACCTCATCTTGGTCCCGAACACAAACAGAGCACACCCAGTATGTAAGAGGGAGGCTCAGCTGTGTGGGTTGCACTGCCAGCCAGTCCTGCCAAGAGGTAGGGCTCCTGTTACAGCACACACGAATGATCACTTGCTTTCACTTTGTTCCATCATGTACTGCAAACAAACAAACAAACAAACAAACAAACAGCCATGCCTTCAAGGAAATTTGACTAAAATGCAAATGATGTCACAGAACAACAACAAAAACAAGACTATTAATAATAGAACAGTTGAGAGGTTTGGGAGTCACATACATTTGAAACACAGTCCTTTGCTGTCAGCTTTACCTTTTTTTTTGCATCTCATACAAAATGTATCAATATATCTATGAAAGTCTGGAAATAGTTCATTGTTCTGATCTCATTTAAAACCTGTTTGAGCGGTATAGTATTTACTTCAAGAATACTTTACACCATTTCGCTTCATCACTTTAAAAAAAAATGCAATGAAACACTTTGCACACTTCCAACACGCCAAAAATACAACTACAGTCTTGTTAAATGTGAAGTTGTAGGTTGTATGTTGGCAGCTTTCCAAGATTTGACACAATGTCTGGAGTCCCACGCCTGCTGGAATTCATTGTGACGTTCACACTTCACTTCACTTCACTTCACTTCACTTCACTTCACTTCACTTCACTTCACTTTTTTTGGCACTGTTCTAAACCCTAATACAAATAGCCACATTCTTTTTTTTCTCCAGTGTTCGTTTACTTTTCTTCAGAGTAAAATGTGAAAACGGGGGCATTCGAATAGCAGTCTCTTCAAAACAGCTGCCCCCTGAAATGGCTACAGATTCACAAGTACAGTGTGTGTGTGATTATATAAATAAGAAAATGATAATGCAGGTACACAAATGTGATTGTATCAGACTGTTTCAAGCTACAAATCCTTCTTCAGCTGGATAGTGATGAAAAAACCAAGAGGGTGCATTCGCTGTAAGGACAGTTAGACTATAATCTAACACCTGAAATCGTTTTGAATTTTATAAAACCGGTTTAAGCATGTTACTTCATATTTCTCTCCTTGAGGAATACTGCATCGTGAATGCTGACACTTGTCTGTGGCCAGGACAGCTCAGCTGGAGGAGCGAGACTGGCACTCTCTCTCTCTCATCCTCAGTTAGAAGCAGCAGGCACTTCCAATGGTTTTGTTTTTGTAAAGCGAGATGCCTGCTTTGCTCTGTCACAGGATGGCACACTGCAGTCTGTGGGAGCCGCCCGCTCGCTCCCCACGCCACTTCCTTTTCTTTTTCATCTTGTGGCTTTTCTCTGGTATTTCTTGCCTAAGAGAAACAAGGAGCCAATGATTATTTATTTTGGATTACTTTCTCCATTCTTTCATTTCTTTCCAACACACACACACACACACACACACACAGACACACACACAGAGAGACAGACACACACAGACAGAGACACAGACAGACAGACAGCGAGACACACACACAGCGAGACACACACAGACAGACACACACAGACAGACACACACAGACAGCCTGTGTTTGATATCGGATACAATCTCCTCCAATGAAATAAGCTGGAAAGGGAAACCCAATGGAAACCATGTTTAAAAACAAAGCAAGACTTATTGTGGGATGTCTTGACTTCCTAGCATATTCCTCATTCCAGTTTTAACCCACGGAGTGCTGCAGACAATTACTCATCACATTACAGGAAACGGGGTTATATTCACATTGCTATTGAGGATTAAAATACTGTGCAGGAATCCCCAGCAAGTACTGCCACTGCCATTCACCACACCAGCCCAATCTATTGCAGCATCACAAACTTCCATTTCATTCCGGCCTCATCGGTTACAACGGCGGGAGGCATCTGATCCCAGTAATAAACACTCATTCAATGAGTCTCAGTTTCATGAGCTTTTTCTTTTAAGTTACAAACTACTCCAGCTAGTTTCCCTACCCCGATTAGCACAAACCTTGGACTATCCAATATTACTTCAGGTCAGGCTGTGCTAATCGGAATCTGTGAAACCAGCTGTTTGTGGTTTTTAAAATCATGCAGAACAAAAAATAAAAAAAAGGGAAAAAGAAAGAAAGTCAAAACAATTTACAAATCAGCAGCTGCAGAGCAGGGGCTCTAAAAATAAAAAAGGAAAGGAACAGTCAGTGTTTTAAATGAATAAATATGAACACACACACAGTTCTGCATACACTGCAGGAACGTATTCTCAATGCTGGAAGCAGCAGCTGACCAGGCAGGCACTGTTCTTGCACTGGCATCATGGAATCTGGCACTGCTTCGCTCCAGAAGCACAATGTCAACTAAAGAGTGGAAGCAGGTGCGATTTCGGGGTTGCGGTCTCCCCCAACCCTGAATAATGCTTTTTTGTTAGTTTTAAACCCTTTCCGTACATCACACATTCAGTGGTCTATTAGTTGATTTCAAAGTCAGGGGGTCTAAATACTGTACCTATATAAGTACGTACAGAATTTTACAGATATAAATAAATTAAAGGGGACAGATGTGCACTGCTAGATGCTTCATTTTCAGATCACTGATAATGCTGAGATTTATAAGCAGGAAAATGGCATTTAGATCCCTAGTCATTTAGGCAATCGATTAGACCCATCCGCGTTTAACCGATTAGACCCATCTGTGTTTAACCGATTAGACTCATCCGCGTTTAACCGATTAGACCCATCCGCGTTTAACCGATTAGACCCATCCGCGTTTAACCGATTAGACCCATCCGCGTTTAACCGATTAGACCCACCTGCGTTTAACCGATTAGACCCACTTGCGTTTAACCGATTAGACCCACCTGCGTTTAACCGATTAGACCCATCCGCGTTTAACCGATTAGACCCATCCGCGTTTAACCGATTAGACTCATCCGCGTTTAACCGATTAGACCCATCCGCGTTTAACCGATTAGACTCATCCGCGTTTAACCGATTAGACCCATCCGCGTTTAACCGATTAGACCCATCCGCGTTTAACCGATTAGACCCATCCGCGTTTAACCGATTAGACCCACCTGCGTTTAACCGATTAGACTCATCCGCGTTTAACCGATTAGACCCATCCGCGTTTAACCGATTAGACTCATCCGCGTTTAACCGATTAGACCCACCTGCGTTTAACCGATTAGACCCATCCGCGTTTAACCGATTAGACTCATCCGCGTTTAAGCACAGATCTGCAGAGTGGCGACTTACCGGATTACCCGGACAAGGTCATGAAATGCTTTGTCAACATTACTTGGAGGGTCCTTAGCACTCGTTTCTATGTACGGAATCTGTAAACAATGAAAAAGCAGAAAGAAACATTAGTTATCATTTGGATAAAATTCTCCTTCCAGATCTATTGGCAAATGATGAAATCAGATCTTCGAATCAAAACATGCAGAGTCTATTACAAGATGATTTCAAGCAAGTCAAACTGTCAAAGAGGAATAAACTCATTTTTAAAATTGCTGTAGCCCTTGCTTCAATACAGAGTCCTATTACTATTAGCAGTCAGCCAGGTTTCACAGCCATGCTGTGCCTTGTTTCATGTGGCCAGTCTATAGCTGTATTTCAGGTTGCCTCATAATCCTGGAAAACACTGATAAGAGCAACCCTTCTGTGTGTATTACTGATATAATAGAATGCCATCAAGTGTCTACATATAACTCATATCTATACTGACAGATATCAGGGCTACAAAAGTTTGGCAGGGAACTAAACTGCGATTGGTATGTAGAAAATGCTGTGAAATGATTAAAACATTCAAATCTAACAGAAAGGTATATTTGTATTATTTCTAGTTAAGTTTCCAGAAAATGAAATAATCTGTTGGTTAACACGCAGATCCAAAATCAATACGTTTCAGGAACAATCGCAATAGTTGATCAGTAAATAAATGATGGACTTTTGAGACGGCCCCTAACTCCGGCCCCTTTTTGATGGTGTGGGTTTATTCAACTTCTGATAAATTCCATAACAAATGAAAAGCTGGTGCATGAAGCATGCTGTACTTACGTTATGTTTAGCTGCCATTTCTTTACCCTGCTCACTTGTAACTTTTCTTAAGTGCACTAAATCTACTTTGTTGGCAACCAGTATCATTGGAAAGGATTCCCTGGAGAAGAGAAGAATATGTACAGGCATATCAGCATCAGGGTTAAAGAGACCCCAATTAATAACAAACACTCAAAGGTGATGTTGTGCATTGCCACTAAGAGAGGGGAATGAATACCCAATACCTGACAATAATGAACACTGCAAAGGCAGTCAGTGTGTGTGTAGAATTAGAGAGAGAGAGAGAGAGAATTTTTAGAAGAAAACAGAAACTTTCTAGCACAGAGACTGGCTGTGTAAAGTTGATGCAAGCAGACTACAAGCAGCATGGCATATCCGCTTCACACAGGTACAGCCTTAGAGGAAATGCTTCCTGATCCGCTTCACACAGGTACAGCCCTAGAGGAAATGCTTCCTGATCCGCTTCACACAGGGACATCCCTAGAGGAAATGCTTCCTGGCTGACAGAAATCACTGGGCTGCACTTCTGCAAGGGGCACACAGGAACAGACTGAACAGCAAGGTCTCTTACAGAGCAAAGCACAATCGATTCTCAAAGCTCCAAATTATCGTTAACAAACAGCTTCATACTATTTCCAAGCCCTAAATAAAACATAAGTTGTTTATTTCTGGTTTGTTAACATTATTGTGAGAGCTTTTCAGTTTGGAGTAAGTAGCATTGAGAATCAGTGTTTCAAGCAGGTATTTGGGATGCTGAACAAGATTTAAAGCTGATAACCACGTCTGAACAGTGTGTGTGTTCGTTCTGCTACTTTTTCAATGATGTGGTAATACCACAGCATGCAGTACACCCTGCTCTGACCTGTCTTTGACTCTGAGAATGAGCTGGTGGAATGGGTCAACGTGCTCGAAGCTTGCTTGTCTGTTCATACCTGTCTTTGACTCTGAGAATGAGCTGGTGGAATGGGTCAACGTGCTCGAAGCTTGCTTTGTCTGTTCATACCTGTCTTTGACTCGGAGAATGAGCTGGTGGAATCGGTCAACGTGCTCGAAGCTTGCTTTGTCTGTTCATACCTGTCTTTGACTCTGAGAATGAGCTGGTGGAATGGGTCAACGTGCTCGAAGCTTGCTTTGTCTGTTCATACCTGTCTTTGACTCTGAGAATGAGCTGGTGGAATCGGTCAACGTGCTCGAAGCTTGCTTTGTCTGTTCATACCAGTCTTTGACTCTGAGAATGAGCTGGTGGAATCGGTCAACGTGCTCGAAGCTTGCTTTGTCTGTTCATACCAGTCTTTGACTCTGAGAATGAGCTGGTGGAATGGGTCAACGTGCTCGAAGCTTGCTTGTCTGTTCATACCTGTCTTTGACTCTGAGAATGAGCTTGTGGAATGGGTCAACGTGCTCGAAGCTTGCTTTGTCTGTTCATACCTGTCTTTGACTCTGAGAATGAGCTGGTGGAATGGGTCAACGTGCTCGAAGCTTGCTTTGTCTGTTCATACCTGTCTTTGACTCTGAGAATGAGCTTGTGGAATGGGTCAACGTGCTCGAAGCTTGCTTTGTCTGTTCATACCTGTCTTTGACTCTGAGAATGAGCTGGTGGAATGGGTCAACGTGCTCGAAGCTTGCTTTGTCTGTTCATACCTGTCTTTGACTCGGAGAATGAGCTGGTGGAATCGGTCAACGTGCTCGAAGCTTGCTTTGTCTGTCACCGAGTACACTATGAGGAATCCATCGCCCGTCCTCATGTACTGCTCCCTCATAGCGCTGAACTCCTCCTGCCCAGCAGTGTCCAGCACTGGGGGAGAGAAGAGAAGAAGAGCACCATGAAGAGATCCTGCCATCCCAAATAAAGCATGTCCAAGCTGTACAGCCTGTCCATGAGCAAGTGTGTTAGGAGGACTTACCATAGAGAAAGCACATTTGCAATCGCTTGTTTAGGTTCAATTGAAAGGCATAGAGAGTGATGATGCAGAATACCAAATTCAACAGCTTTGTAAATCTTAAGTGCTGTACAGTGCAGGAGAACCGGTGCCTTTGATGCTTACAAACTGCCGAGGTAAACTCTGAACGGAAAATCTGTGCCTTTCATTGCAAGCTGAATTACTTTTACATTACAGTAGCTGTAGTGTCTCATACAGGTCTAAAACAGAAACATGTTCATTCAAAAGGTTATACATACAAGCCAATTGTGAAAATATGTCAGCTAAAGGTATTTCCTAGAAAATAATTTCATAACAAAATGATAATGATCAAAAACAGTAGATCATCCCTTTCTTCTATCTCCACTTAGTTTCAACTGTGTCCTCTGGTCCTGGTTTCTGTACTGCACTTAAAGTATTGGTTTGGGTTAACTATGTCAACTCCTGGGGATCCCAAGTGGTGCATCCAGTAAAGGCGCTCTGCGTGGAGTGCAGGATGCGCCCTATAGCCTGGAGATTGCAGGTTCAAATCCAGGCTATGTCATTGCCGACCATGACCGGGGGTTCCTAGGGGGCGGCGCACAATTGGCCGAGCGCCGCCCGGGTAGGGAGGGCTTAGGTCTGCAGGGCAATCCACAGTTCACCGCGCACCAGCGACCCCTGTGGCTGATAGGGTGCCTGCGGGTCTGCAGTGGAGCCATTCAGATCTGTGTTGTCCCCCGGCACTATAGGTCTGGCGGCTTCGCTATGGATCCACATTGCGAAAAAATGACAGATTGCCAGGAACATGTTTCGGAGGACGCGTGTTTCAGCCTCCATTCCCAGAGTTGCTGGTGGGTTGCAGCGGTGAACCAGGATAAAAATAATAATTGGGTATGCCAAACTGGGGAGAAAAACCAGGGTAAAAACCATTGGCGATGACTAAATTATTTAAAAAAAATAATAATAAATATGTGAACTCCTCTCTGCTTCTTCTGTTTTAACCAGTTCTGTATCCACTTGCA
The DNA here is from genome assembly GCF_902713425.1 of Acipenser ruthenus. Lineage (NCBI taxonomy): Eukaryota > Metazoa > Chordata > Actinopteri > Acipenseriformes > Acipenseridae > Acipenser > Acipenser ruthenus. The sequence goes on from NC_081198.1 coordinate 51,867,131, forward strand.
TGCACTAGCTTCTATTCCCACAGACTGCAGCTTGAGGATTAGCCTTTCACATGGCTCTTTGTCAAAGGCTTTTTGTAAGTCTATGATATCATTGGCTCTTTTTGTCCATCATTGCAGTGACTTCTTTGAAGAAGTGTACGAGGTCGGTCAGGCAGGGGCGCCCTGTTATGATGCCGTTGCTGTATAGATTGCTGTAGAGATACTTGTCTAGTTTCCCTCTTACGATTGATTCCATGGTTTTACATGCTATGGAAGAGAAGCAGATGGGTCTATGGTTTCCTGGCTCTGCCTTAACTGGATAACTGGCTGCCAGGCCCGAATAACAAGGCCGTACAGCATGAACAGTTGAATTGTAGCAGCTGCCACGTCACTCCTCAATACAATGCAATTCCACCACATGATTCATGTAGTTCCAGGTTTTTTTTGTTTTTTTTTCCTGTAACACTGTGTAACCCCTGAGGGTTAGTTAGGTCCTACTTTCAATTAGGCATTTATCACAGAAGCAGAACAGACAGGCTTGAAGAAACTTGGTTTAACAAATTAAAGTTGGTCAGTTATTTTGTGGGACAGTTTCTTTTTTTTTTAATTATTTTTATTTTATTAATGAACTGTTAACTCTTAGCTCCCCAATACGTTAAGTACCTGCAGCGTTTCATACTTCAGTAAATACAGATATTCAGCTGCACACTATTGAGGTGTTTGGGGAATTGTGCCAGCGGTCAGTGTCTTGTGATGATCTACAGTAAGTGGGGTTAGCACACACTTCACTTTCTCAGCTGATAAAGTCCAGAGATGTTACTTCTATAAACAATACTGGGGGAATGTTTTGATATAAATCTCAAACAGCAGGTCAGTTTGCTAACTGTTGCAAATCCTGTAAATACTGACTATGACCAGGATCTTGTCAATTGGAATTGTTTTATATTTATTTTGTTATGCTTTTAATTTTGTATTACTGTTATTAGGATTGTTTGAAGGGTTTTTGTCCTGTTTGAATGCTTGGTCTCTTTTTCCCCCCATTGGTTATATAATTATATTTCTTGCCAGGACCCCCTTGGTAAATGAGATGTATATCTTAAGGGTTCTATATCCTGGTTTAATAAATACATTTGAAAATGTGAAATTGTAACTTGCCTTTAAGATCAAGCAGGACAATAAACACCAGCAGAAGAAAGACAACCCCAGACCAGTTACTGCAGCTCAACCCCAATGTGAACCCCCCCAACCCCAGACCAGTTACTGCAGCTCAACCCCAATGTGAACCCCCCAACCCCAGACCAGTTACTGCAGCCCAACCCCAATGTGAACCTCCCAACCCCAGACCAGTTACTGCAGCTCAACCCCAATGTGAACCCCCACAACCCCAGACCAGTTACTGCAGCCCAACCCCAATGTGAACCCCCCAACCCCAGACCAGTTACTGCAGCCCAACCCCAATGTGAACCCCCACAACCCCAGACCAGTTACTGCAGCTCAACCCCAATGTGAACCTCCCAACCCCAGATCAGTTACTGCAGCTCAACCCCAATGTGAACCCCCACAATCCCAGACCAGTTACTGCAGCCCAACCCCAATGTGAACCCCCCAACCCCAGACCAGTTACTGCAGCCCAACCCCAATGTGAACCCCCCAACCCCAGACCAGTTACTGCAGCTCAACCCCAATGTGAACCTCCCAACCCCAGACCAGTTACTGCAGCCCAACCCCAATGTGAACCCCCCAACCCCAGATCAGTTACTGCAGCCCAACCCCAATGTGAACCCCCCAACCCCAGACCAGTTACTGCAGCTCAACCCCAATGTGAACCCCCACAACCCCAGACCAGTTACTGCAGCTCAACCCCAATGTGAACCCCCCAACCCCAGACCAGTTACTGCAGCTCAACCCCAATGTGAACCTCCCAACCCCAGACCAGTTACTGCAGCTCAACCCCAATGTGAACCCCCACAACCCCAGACCAGTTACTGCAGCCCAACCCCAATGTGAACCTCCCAACCCCAGACCAGTTACTGCAGCTCAACCCCAATTTGAACCCCCACAACCCCAGACCAGTTACTGCAGCTCAACCCCAATGTGAACCCCCCAACCCCAGACCAGTTACTGCGGCCCAACCCCAATGTGAACCCCCACAACCCCAGACCAGTTACTGCAGCTCAACCCCAATGTGAACCTCCCAACCCCAGACCAGTTACTGCAGCTCAACCCCAATGTGAACCCCCACAACCCCAGACCAGTTACTGCAGCTCAACCCCAATGTGAACCCCCCAACCCCAGACCAGTTACTGCAGCCCAACCCCAATGTGAACCCCCCAACCCCAGACCAGTTACTGCAGCTCAACCCCAATGTGAACCTCCCAACCCCAGACCAGTTACTGCAGCCCAACCCCAATGTGAACCCCCCAACCCCAGATCAGTTACTGCAGCCCAACCCCAATGTGAACCCCCCAACCCCAGACCAGTTACTGCAGCTCAACCCCAATGTGAACCCCCACAACCCCAGACCAGTTACTGCAGCTCAACCCCAATGTGAACCCCCAACCCCAGACCAGTTACTGCAGCTCAACCCCAATGTGAACCCCCACAACCCCAGACCAGTTACTGCAGCCCAACCCCAATGTGAACCTCCCAACCCCAGACCAGTTACTGCAGCTCAACCCCAATGTGAACCCCCACAACCCCAGACCAGTTACTGCAGCTCAACCCCAATGTGAACCCCCCAACCCCAGACCAGTTACTGCGGCCCAACCCCAATGTGAACCCCCACAACCCCAGACCAGTTACTGCAGCTCAACCCCAATGTGAACCTCCCAACCCCAGACCAGTTACTGCAGCTCAACCCCAATGTGAACCCCCACAACCCCAGACCAGTTACTGCAGCTCAACCCCAATGTGAACCTCCCAACCCCAGACCAGTTACTGCAGCTCAACCCCAATGTGAACCCCCCAACCCCAGACCAGTTACTGCAGCTCAACCCCAATGTGAACCCCCCAACCCCAGACCAGTTACTGCAGCCCAACCCCAATGTGAACCCCCCAACCCCAGACCAGTTACTGCAGCTCAACCCCAATGTGAACCTCCCAACCCCAGACCAGTTACTGCAGCTCAACCCCAATGTGAACCTCCCAACTCCAGACCAGTTACTGCAGCCCAACCCCAATGTGAACCCCCCAACCCCAGACCAGTTACTGCAGCTCAACCCCAATGTGAACCCCCCAACCCCAGACCAGTTACTGCAGCTCAACCCCAATGTGAACCCCCCAACCCCAGACCAGTTACTGCGGCCCAACCCCAATGTGAACCTCCCAACAGCATTACATTTCAACACATCCTTACCTCATCCAGGAATGATCTACGTTTAATCTGATGTGCTGCAACAGTAAATGCTGTTTCATTTCATTGCTTATTTACTGTATTGTACGACCTGTATTTAGAACTATAGTGCTTTATGTCTCTTATGCAATTAAGCAACTTGATCCAACCCCTCCGCCCACCCGTATTCACTGCTCACTGTGCTGTGCATAGCCCCCCAAAAGAGAGGACCTCCATACAGGACTTGAACCTAGCCTAGAATTAAATATCAATTGCTCCACTGACATCCCTTATAAAAGTTTACCACTGTATTGTTATAGTTTTACCGTGCTTCTCCCATGGCTACACAATGCATTTACCATTCCTACCATGGTTTATCATGTTTATTAATATGCTTTACCATACCTCCCTGTGCTTAGCAATGCTTACCCATGCTTTCACTGTGCTTTATTACACTTTGCTGTGCTTTTATTATGGGAAACTTTTATAATGGATCCTCAGTACACCTTTTAAAAAGTACTACATAACAAGAACTATGATGACTGTGTGCAAATATGTTCTTCTAACACTGCATGCAATTTATCACAGTTGCTGTTTGTTTTGCCATTTGGTACCTTATTAAATCTGCTATACAGATATCAGCACCATAATTAAAATCCTAGGGCTAGCGAGACACCTGTTAATAAGGTTAGATTATGGTGTGCAGATAAAGGAACTCACCATCAAGTATTGCCCACTGCCCATCGATCTCTGTGTGTTTCAAATAGGAGTCTTCTATCGTCGGGTCGTAATCGGGAACAAAGATCTTCTGGAAGAACTGAATGGTAAGCGCGCTTTTCCCAACGCCCCCGTCCCCCACCACCACCAGTTTGTAAGTAGGAAGGTTGTCGCTTGGAACCGCGCTCGTTGCCATGGCTACAATACACCTGCAACACAAAACACAGCAGGACAATTAACCTCCTCCTCCTGGGAGCCTGTTTTCATCAGTATTTCTGATGTCTCTATTAGCCAATGGATTAGAGCTTTCCATGGCTCTTCAACCGCACCTGCTAAACTGTAACACTTTAGAGTTAGAGGCTAAAAAAATAAATAAACACCATTGTGCACCTTGCTTAGCAGTAATAAAGCACACATAAGCCAGTCTCATTATGAGGGTTCCCTAATGCATGTTGGTGTGGCAGGATCAATCTGAATGCATTCCAGATGACTCGAACCATTGCCTGTACATGCTACAGAAAGGGAGCTTTTCTGAGCCTTCAGCAGGGCAGCGAGGTGGCCAGGAAGCCTGGTCTAGACACATGGATTACTGTACTTTGCAATTGTGGCTTTTCCAATAATATAATAATGTTCCCATTAATAATAATACACTGGGCAAAACTGGTTATTTCTACAGACCCAAATCAGCTTTTTCTGTGTCAAAGATTAAAACAGGCCTCACATGGAAGTAAATACGTGTATTCGATTATAAAATAATAAAAAGACGGAATGTTCTGAGTCTTTTTAAAGTTCAGCATTTATTCAGATGACTCCTGCTGAAGTTCCTGCATTGCCGTAGTGTAAACAGTGTCATGGCACTCCACAGAACGAGACCCGGAACACAGTACACAACACCCTTGCTCAACTCCCACACCCTCGTCAAGCTTGTTTCAAAAAACAGCTTCTCCTCAATACATATTGTAACAGAGCAGGGAGGGGGTTAAATCATCCCTGCTAAAAACATGTGCATATGTGGGTTAAGTGGTTTTTTATTGTATTGTTTAATTGTTTTAGCAGTTGGCAGATAATTGTAAATCAGCACCAGCTTCCTATACTCGTTTCGTGGGGCATAAATTGTGGGTATATTGTGCATTTTTGTAAAACTGTGTATTGTGTTTTATGTTGGGCAAACGGCTTAGCTGTCCCGGGCTAGACAGGGCTGTTCCAGCGTTTAGCTGGTGCTCCGAAGGAGCTAGGTATTTATTTTGTTTTTGTTTATTTGTGTATTATTAAACGTGCATGTAAGCTCTAAGTTTTGTGTGCTGGTCTCATTTTAAAAGGGGCAAATGAACGCAAGTGAGAGCGGCTCTGTTACAATATCTATACATTAAACTCCCAGCAGTCCGACAGATCATCCTGATGCTAACTGATGTTCTCAACAGAACAGCTTTGTGATAATACCCTGTGGGTAAAGACTGACAAACCCCTAGTAAAACGCTCTCAGCCCTGTAGGAAATGGCCTCATACTTTGACAACTGCTTTTCCTTCAGCACACAATGGCAGGAAACAGGCAGCTTCCTCTCGCAACACAAGCAACAGCACACCAGAGCCAAGAGCAGGAAAAGCAATGCTACTCCTGGGAACAGCAATTAAAGCAAAACCATCCATTAAGAGCAAGATCCTAGCGAACACCGCCCCGAGCTCACAGTACTGTCAATGAGCCTGCTTCACAAACCTCACAGTACTGTCAATGAGCCTTCTTCACAAACCCCAAAGTAATGTCAATGAGCCTGCTTCACAAACCTCACAGTACTGTCAATAAGCCTGCTTCACAAACAGTACTGTCAATGAGCCTGCTTCACAAACAGTACTGTCAATGAGCCTGCTTCACAAACAGTACTGTCAATGAGCCTGCTTCACAAACCCCAAAGTACTGTCAATGAGCCTGCTTCACAAACAGTACTGTCAATGAGCCTGCTTCACAAACAGTACTGTCAATGAGCCTGCTTCACAAACCCCAAAGTACTGTCAATGAGCCTGCTTCACAAACAGTACTGTCAATGAGCCTGCTTCACAAACCCCAAAGTACTGTCAATGAGCCTGCTTCACAAACAGTACTGTCAATGAGCCTGCTTCACAAACAGTACTGTCAATGAGCCTGCTTCACAAACCCCAAAGTACTGTCAATGAGCCTGCTTCACAAACTTTTCACAAAGTTTTGTAAAATACAACACTTTAACCTGTTGTGTTCATCTCCACTCCACAAACACTGTGAAATGTATTTAGCACGAAAAAGGTTCAAAGTATCCTAAACTCATAAATCATGCAAAACAATTAAGCATCTGTGGGATGAAACTGAATGTTGCATTGGTGGCCGCGATCCTCTGCCTACCTCTTTAAACCAGTTACTGCTGAAGGTGTGAACCCTGCACGACCATGCCATGGCAACACCAGGCCAACACTGCAGCACAGGTGGGCAAACCTGGTATTACGGAAGTCACTTAAGTTAAGCTCCTTGTGCTTCAGTCCTCTCAGCTCTAAGGACTGGATAGAAGCAGCAGTACCCCAGCACAAAGGGAGATCCTGCCAGAGTGGCAGCCCTGGGTACAGAGCTAAAAAATACAACACCTTCTGTCAATATACTACTGAAGAGCAGCCAGGATCTCATTGAATTAGAATGCACTACTGTACTGAAGAGCAGCCAGGATCTCACTGAATTAGAATGCACTACACTACTGAAAAGCAGCCAGGATCTCACTGAATTAGAATGCACTATACTACTGAAGAGCAGCCAGGATCTTACTGAATTAGAATGCACTATACTACTGAAGAGCAGCCAGGATCTTACTGAATTAGAATGCACTACACTACTGAAAAGCAGCCAGGATCTCACTGAATTAGAATGCACTATACTACTGAAGAGCAGCCAGGATCTTACTGAATTAGAATGCACTATACTACTGAAGAGCAGCCAGGATCTCACTGAATTAGAATGCACTACTGTACTGAAGAGCAGCCAGGATCTCACTGAATTAGAATGCACTATACTACTGAAGAGCAGCCAGGATCTTACTGAATTAGAATGCACTATACTACTGAAGAGCAGCCAGGATCTCAATGAATTAGAATGCACTATACTACTGAAGAGCAGCCAGGATCTCACTGAATTAGAATGCACTACACTACTGAAGAGCAGCCAGGATCTCACTGAATTAGAATGCACTATACTACTGAAAAGCAGCCAGGATCTCACTGAATTAGAATGCCCTATACTACTGAAAAGCAGCCAGGATCTCACTGAATTAGAATGCACTACACTACTGAAGAGCAGCCAGGATCTCACTGAATTAGAATGCACTACTGTACTGAAGAGCAGCCAGGATCTCACTGAATTAGAATGCACTATACTACTGAAGAGCAGCCAGGATCTGACTGAATTAGAATGCACTACACTACTGAAGAGCAGCCAGGATCTCACTGAATTAGAATCCCCTTTCCACTAACACTGAACAGTTAACAGTACAATGCTGTACGCTCCTATTTATAATTTGAGGTTTGTGGTAACAAGGAGCATTGTTTCTATATATTCAAGGCACGATGGATTATCTATTGTGTCCAGCGGTTTAACACTCACGACACAACTAAGGCATTCAGAGTCGTGGGCCATGAACTCGTTCACCCCATCATTTTCACTGCCTGACTGTAGCTGCACATAACAAAAGCTTGGTTGTGTTGCCTCTGGGGCTACTGTATCACATCACTGTATTACAGACTACTGTGTCAGCTTTCAGCCACGGCCACTACACTGCCAACAGCTACATTTGTATTTCACACTGACCGAAAACAAAACACGGCCGCTATATACAGCGCAGCACTGTTAGAACAGCCCCACGGAGCCCTTCCAGGACTGCTCATAACTCCCGCTGCTGCTGCACGGTGCCGCCTTGTTTACTGCTGAATTCGTTTCCCTGAAACCTTGTTACTGTTGCCAAGTGGACACAATGTGCAATTTTAACATCGGTTCAATAACAGCAAGCCTTTCTGTTAGGAGGTACCGTCGCACGTCACGCTGCGTGCTGAAACGGCGTTCACGGAAGACACATTTGGGATTTTGGGTTACCATTCGCTCGCTGTCAGTCAATAGCAATGAAAAGCATAGCGCAGTGTGGGCCTATTGATTCAGTTCAAAACAAGCCATTTCTAAATACACAACTGCGCCTTTCATTTCTGGCCAGCGAATTAGGAATCAAAAACGCACTGTAGAAAGAAAAGTAAAAGACATTTGCACAGTATTTTACTCTTCCTGTTTCCGGTGCTGTGCTGGTCTAGTAATAACACATACACGCATTACAAATACAGAGTGGTTATGAATTACGAAACATCACAGCAAGGGTTCTGGACCAAACATCAGCAACCTGGAGAGTTTCGGTTTATAGAGCCGAAACTTTTCAAATAATGCTGCAACTTTGTTTTGTTTTGATATTTCTTTATTTTACTTTGAACTTAATAAAACATAAAAGCAATACAAATATTTGTTCAATTTAATACAGTACATGTTGTTACTATTATTATTGATGTTGTTATTGTGATGATGATGATGATAATACAATACATACGGTAGTTAAAAGATTCTCAAAAACACAGCAAAACCCATCGAAAAAAAAGCTGAATATACCAGCAGTGCAGTGCCGTTCATTCCATCTCTGTCATCACTACAGTACGCCCACTGTAGCTTTTTGAATCAATAAATAACTTACCGAATTACAGTATGCAACCGCAACCCAATTAACCCCTCCCGAAACCTGCCGAAGCCATCACGTAGCCTGCTTTCTTTCACAGGCAGAAGATGATAATAATAATAATAATGATGATGATAATGATAATCCCGTCTCAGAACTCCACTTCCGATCTGCTCCAACCCCAGGGCCAGCCTCTGGTCTCCGCAATGAAACGAACACACACAAGTCTTTATATTGCACCAGCTGACACTATAAATAGAACGACCTCATAGGGGTGCGCTGAGTCCCGCAGGCGTGCATCGCTCAACGACGCTCGTCAGACAAGGAGTTTCCCTGAAAAATGGCATTGATTTATTAGGAACTGTAACTGTATTTCAGGGATCAGCGTGTTTCTTATGGTATTATGTCCTATTACACCGACGTTTGTTAAACCGGGCGTACACTTACTCTGGAAAGTGGACTGTTCCATGCCCGGTCGACCCTGATTTAAGGTGGACTACCGTGTCAAATAAGGCTCCGGGTGCATTTAAGGTGCCCGGATGAACTGTACACTAGACAAGGCTTTAGTCCTGCTAGAATATTGGGTGCGTTCACAGAGATCATTATGCGCAGATTCTGAACAGAATTTGACCAATTTGAACGCACCCATTGGCTAAATTGGTCAGATTCTGCACAGAATCTGCGTAGAATGATCTCCGTGAACGCAGCCACTGGGTGCGTTCACGATACGCAGACTTTGCTCAGTCTGCGCAGATTCTGCGGAAAAGCTATCCAAATTCATCGTCTGCGTGAACTCAGCCGGAAAAGACTTCACCAGCTCACGCATCGACTCACTTAAAAGTCTGCACAGCCGCGCAGCTTCTCAAGAGGTTCTGCGCTGGAGCAGCCGCGGCGCAAAACAACAGACGAGCGCTGGCTGATAAAGAAGTGTGTAGGCAACCAGATCCAATCCTCACTCCATGTGCTACTGCCACCGAGTCAGCGGGTGTGAATCGCCTTCGAGTCATGGCATTAATTAGCTTATGAATGATTTGTAATACAAATTATTATTATTATTATTTATTTCTTAGCAGACGCCCTTATCCAGGGCGACTTACAATTGTTACAAGATATCACATTATTTTTTTTACATACAATTACCCCATTTATACAGTTGGGCTTTTACTGGAGCAATCTAGGTAAAGTACCTTGCTCAAGGGTATAGCAGCAGTGTCCCCTACCAGGGATTGAACCCACGACCCTCCGGTCAAGAGCCCAAAGCCCTAACCACTACTCCACACTGCTGCCTAAAATGCTTTGACTCTTTTTCCACACAGTTATTATACTTTTCAAATATTCAGATATTTATTCTAAAGGTTTAAACATGTAAAAAAATAAAATAATGCTAAACGGTTGCAATGAACCTAAAACCGCTCTGTTATTTTCAGCAGGTGTAATTGGTTATTGATGAAAGGCTATCAGGGACAGGAAATAACCTACTTTGAATTAAGGAGAAGGGGGGGGGGGGGGGGAGGGGGGAGTCCTGCCCGTTATAATGCTTATTAATTTCTCTCACATCACAAAACATACGTTTATATTATCTCTTTATAGCAGGGACTGTTTCTACTATACATTTTCTGATCATGCTGTAAATTATGAAGTTGGTGGAGCACAAAGGGAACTTCGATTGCATCCACTTCTTCTGCAATTAGAATTTCTCTCAACACCACCTCCACCTTGGTTCTATCTACCAAAGCTGTCCTCACTACGTCTGCACAGACAGTGACTCCCGTCTGCGACCTAGCCGGTAAAAAAAAACTGTCGTGAACGCACCATAGTCCTAGCTCTCACTGGATTTCAGCATTATCAACCACAGCGCCCTCTAGTGGAGTTGGAAGGAGTTCCTGGCCCTGGTCGCACTGTCAGACTGGCAGGGCTGGAATCTCTGGAAGCAGCAAACTCTCTCAATTCAGAAACCTTCTGGATGAAGTCAGCAGCTCCAGATTGTGTGTTTTACCCAAAGCTACTTTAATTATGTAATCCTTATTAAAAAAAAAAAAAAAAAGACGTTGAATCTATTGACTGTTTATATATTTAACAATAACAAAATAGAAAATATCATACATAAAAACAATTGCCAAAAGATAAACGAGAAAGGAGACAAAGAAAGAAGAACTAAAGAAAACCTTAAAGAGAGATTGCTCAGAAGTAGGCGGGGCTGTGACTGTCGTGCTTTGGCCATGTAGAGAACATCCTGCTTTACGTTTTGTGGCTGTGCAAGCGTGTCAGGTTTGTAGGACAGTCGACCTATATATTTAACCCAATTGTAAGGAAACTACCGGTAATTCAAATCCAATGTATTTAACATTTTTGAAGTCATTGGGACAAGTTTTGAATACGTTGTGCTTCTTCGCGTTTATGTTTTTGTAGAACTCTCTCTCTCTCTATATTATTTAATTCGTTTTTTCACATGCAAATGCATTTTTGTATAAGTAGTTTACTTACATACTCGTTTTCCAAAGGATGGTTATAGTTTTACTATTGATTTTGTGACGTGCATTTAATGTATTTATTTATTAATCGATCAGCCTCGCCCCAAGACAGAACCTCCAGTCATCATCCTGTTGATTACAGTAGATGATGCATTTTTATTAAGAATACGAGGCAAACGGAATACATTGTGAAAACAGTGCACTTCGCTTGGGTTTTAAATTCATACCTTTGGAATAATACCTGCATAATATTTACCATTGCATAATGCAGAGAAGCACAGTCTGCATGTAATTCTGATGCAGTGGCATTACCTACAGCTCTTGAATTGTACTTTTGGAAGAAATCGGAATCTGCTTGGAGTCCTGTAGCCTTGCTTATTATTGTCTGGTCCGTGCACGAAGTGAGCAGATCATACAAACCATGATTATATTAATTCTGTGTCTTGAAATAAATATGGAACATAACGAGCTGTTTTTGTTGTTGTCTGCAGGTCAGATCTCTGTGTAGTGCTTTCAGCATCTGAAAATGACTGGCCAGTTGAACAGAAAGCTGACCCTGTTTGTGCAGAAGTACCGGACTGGGCTGCTGGCAGCTTCTTGTGGGGGGATATTCACTGTCAATATTTTATACCATGTGTTTCCGAAGGAAACCTACAGAAAGCTCTACCAGGCCTGGCACAAAGGGGAGCCAGTCAGCCTTTCAGACAAGCTGCAGAGCACCTTCCAGGAGGTCCTGAAGGATGCAGGGGTGAGCTCTCCGCAGAGCTACAGCGCGTTCGCAGCGTTTGGCTTCCACCCGGTGGGAGCTGGGATACCCTGGACCCCTGCCGGTGCTCATGTTGGCATCCCTGCCAACTTCAACAGCACTGCCGAGGATGCAGGAGGGATCACCAACAGGGTGGTCCTGATAAACGGGAAGGAAGTAGACTGGGACAGCAGCGCTGGCAGGTCCCTCAAGGAAGCCTTGACCTTTTCCCCGGAGGCGCAGAAATTCTCTGTTGCGAGAGAGGTCGTTGGTTTGGAAAGCGGGGGTCCCGTCTTGCATGCAGCGGTGGCTCCGGTGTGCGTAGCTGGCACTTGCTTTTCTGCGGTTGCCATCAAGCAAATCTTCAGCCTGTACACTGGTCCTGTGGTACTGCGTGGGCTTCTGAACTTAGCCGTGGCTGCTTCTGGGGCTGCTTGTTACTTTCTCTCGTCTGACGCGGTCAGCCAGTGGCTCGATTATAGATCAGACAGAAAGGCAGCCGGTATTTCCAAAGAATACGCCAGAGGCGGCGTCGAGTTTTATGATAAAATTTTGTCCAGAAACAAGATTCTTCGCATTTTGATGGGAAAGAGCGGAGAGGAGATGTACGCCCCGAGTGGCAACTTGTTCCCCACGCACTGGATCAGATTGAAACATGCGCCGTACACATCCAGAAAAGCAGCGATCGTCAGCCTTTTAGAAGAGCAGAAGCAGTAAGAGAAGAAATACGCTACAGACTTCCATATATGAACATTGCACATGAATGTGCCTTTATATTGAGTAAGGAAATGTTAACATGTGCTTGACTTCCAGGGAAGTCGTGGATTTTAATAGTCACCGAGTAATCATTGTTCCACATAAGCGATTCTTTCTCTACTTTCAGTTTTAAAAACAGCACACACTGATGTTTGTTTGTTTGTTTGTGTTTATTAGAAATGTACAAAAGGTGTTAAGGAAATAGCCACCTAGCTAACACGTATTTCTAGTTTTTCAACTTGAATGTCCATTTCTGGATCACATGTGATGCAATGCTCAGCCACCGCTCTATATTATTATTTTTTAAATCCAGCCTCACAAGACAGAATTTTTCATCTGCAATACATTATGTGTTTCGGGATGAAGGGGAGGGCGGGGGTAGTTATTTTTACAAGAAACGGAATCTAGTCCCATAAATAAAGCAGCTTTTCCCATTTGAAAATGCTTGTGCATTGCAGGGTTAAAGCACTTCCTGGAAGAAGCTGCGATTCCTGGGTATTCGGGTTATTTTGAGCGTGCTCGGCTGACCAGGTGGAATGCTGTTGGGTATGTCCTTGCCACGCTGAGGCTCTCTGAAGAAGGTTAAAGGGTCCTGCAGGGATCGAGTCAGATGGTGTTTATTTGTCCTAATTCTGCCCTGGCCAGTCGCACAGCAACCACTACGAGGAGCTGTGTGTGTCCTGCTGTGCGATTCTGTGAAGCACATGGCTAAATATCAATGGGTTATTGACACAAGGGATTCTGTTTAATACATCACAACAGTGGCGGATTTAAAAAAAAAACTCTATTTAAAAGATATTTAAAAATCAGTTCAGTAGACTCCGTGGTGTGTAAAACCCTCTTATGGTACAGTAGTGTAACATCTAGCAATTGCTATTTATAGCCCTGTCTCAAATTCTATTGTGGTAGATCACCACAGTCAAACTAAACAGAGATGTGAATGAATGAATGAGACAGCAACACCATGCCACATCATTCGCTGTTTTTCCTTTTCCTTTAAATCAAAATCAAATCAAAGTTTATTTATATAGCACCCTTCATACAGGTGGATCTCAAAGCACTTTACAGGACAAAAACAGTCAAACTTAGAAAAACAAAACAAACATGTCAGATGAAAAAAGTTTAAGAAATATATAATGTGATCACCAATAACTAAATTAAATATATATATATATAGATAGATAGATAGATAGATAGATAGATATAACATGCAGATAAAATACAAACAGATACAACAATAAAAACTAAAACAGATATATAAATGTATACATACATACATACATATACATATTATAAAAATGCCAGCTCAGTCAAATATGTTTTTAGTCTGGTTTTAAAAACAGATCGAGTCTCAGTTTCCCTCACATGTGTTGGCAGCTCATTCCAAAGTGTGGGGCTCTATAACAAAAAGCCCTTCCTCCCCATTTAACATACTTTATTTTAGGGACTACCAGCAATCCCATATTCAGGGATCTAAGATTACGATTGGGGATATATGGGGTAAGCAGTTCTCCTAAATAGGTTGGTGCCAAGTTGTTCAGGGCCTTACAAGTTAATAACAGTATTTTACACAGTAGACCCTGCCCAACCCGCACAGATCACAGTTACTGTGTGCACTGGGAGTTCAAGTTCCTTTTGTAATAAATATGCAGGTTTGGAGAATCAGCCCCTCTGGATGAAAAACAAAGTCCTGGTTTGGGATTGTGTTATCCTGCACATTGTGTTATCCATCACATTGTGTTATCCTGCACATTGTGTTATTCTGCACATTGTGTTATTCTGCACATTGTGTTATCCAGTACATTGTGTTATCCAGTACATTGTGTTATCCATCACATTGTGTTATTCTGTACATTGTGTTATCCTGCACATTGTGTTATTCTGCACATTGTGTTATTCTGCACATTGTGTTATTTTGCACATTGTGTTATCCTGCACATTGTGTTATCCTGCACACTGTGTTATCCTGCACATTGTGTTATTCTGCACATTGTGTTATCCTGCACATTGTGTTATTCTGCACATTGTGTTATCCTGCACATTGTGTTATTCTGCACATTGTGTTCTGTAAACTGGGATCAGATATCATGGATTAAGAAAACAATGTGAATCTTATGAATGAAAGGGAAGTGAAACTACAGTATTTGTACAGCATGTACAATTCAGTTCTGTGCTGTCACAGTTTACTTCTTTCATGCACTCTTGTTAACGGTCCAGTACCTTTGTTGGTGGTCCAGTTTGTTGACAAGTTAAGGTACAAGTGAACTTGGTGTGTGCAAAAAAGCACTTGTCAAAACGTTAAGGACTGTTTATAAACATAGGTTAAACTGCGCTGCAAAGGGTCCCCGAGTGGCTCATCCGCGGGGAGTGCAGGATGAGTCACACAGCCTAGACAGTGCCAGTTTGCGTCCGTGCTGTGCAAAGAGGTTGAACTTCTCTTGGGACCCCGAGGGAGGCGTCACATTTGCTCGGCATAAAAGCGATTCTGGCTTTAGGCTTCTGAGCTGTCTGTGAAACTGCTCTATACTAAAGACAGTGAGACCGTGTTTTTGTCATTGAGTGTGGAAAACATCAGAGAAGGTTTTACTGATATTTCTGAAAAATGATCAGATTTAGTTTTGCTATTTAATACTGTATAACAATGGCATTGAATCTGCCAGTAGGTGTCGCTAAAGCTCTCTTAAAGGAGTCGCACTCCATTGTGATTGAATGACATGCATAGGTATTTGTTCCCCTTTTCACAGGCTGGCACTGTCAGCAGTACTGTACCGTATATTTGAATGCAAAATGCAATAAAATTGGTATCGAATAATTGATAAACACATGAAAGCACTGTGTCCCTGACAGTTCCATTCAGCACTGAACTGCAATGCAAGACGAGCAATTGATCACAGTGACTGACACAATTAGGTTAATATGAATCCCAGCCAGAAACAATATTTTATTACAGAATACTAAACAGCTCTTTATCAACAGAGCTATAGAAACACAGGACGAGGCACAGAGAGAGACTAGCCGTGTCTGCCCTCTAACAGCGATCTGCTGTCTTGTTTTCAGACACGTACAGGCATTGAGGGAAATGAGAAAGCACTGTGGTGTAAACACTATGTCTTTAAAAACACTATTGCGGTGAAAGATAGTTATGTTATTATTTTAGGACAGGTAAAGGGATTAACTTATGCACAGTGCCACCCAATGGTCAGATGTTGTAAGTGAGGTTTATTTTCTTAAAAGCTCTATAACTTACATAAATAATGGAAGTTTATTAAATTAAGTTTAACCCTTCTACTGCTGGAATTGTCAATTCCTCTCGTGTGCCCCCTTGCATCACGTGACCAGCAAACTAAAGTCCAATGCTAAATACTTTCAATACACTGTGCAAACTCACATAATAGCATTTCAAACAGGTAAGGCATTCAATATTAGAAAATGAACGTGGTGTACAGGTATCCCTTTAATATCAAGACCAGGGTGCATTACCATTCCAGGTGCAGACTAACGAGTGGCAGTGAAACTCATCACCCCTTTAGGCACATCAAGTGCAATGGAAACATAGCGTTTTGTAATGGGGCCGGCTCACAAAGCTTTGATATGTGCTGATTTCAGGATATTTAAAGAACGTTTGAACAGTGTTTGCGTTGATGCAGGTTGTTCCCCTGCTGTTTTCTAGGCTCTAGACCAGGGCTGGTCAAAGCTGGCCCTTCCACTCCTGGTTTTTGTTCCAACCAGTTCTAATTTGTTTAATGGAACCAGGTTACCCTGCATGCAGACCCTGAAGTAGCTCATTGTCTCATTGTCCCTGTTGAGCCTGCAGTGGAGTGCCCCTCCAGGACTGTGATTGGACACCCCTGCTCTAGATGAGCACGCTGTGGACGTTGCTGTTGTTCAGTATAAGCAGCTGTTTTAATTTGTATTTCTGTTTTCAGATTTAGATTTACTATCCAGTCAGACTGGTACCTGGCTGTGTGTTAACAGTGCAGCGTCACGTGGCTTGCTGATCCACCTGTCTCTTTTTTACTATGGGGACACATATAAGGGATCGAAATAACTGGACTGGACTGCAGTTAAGATACAGACAGCAGCAGCAGTTTGCTGAATATCAAGATATTGAAATACAGATACTCTCCCAGCCTTATTGACTGAAAGAGTCTTACTGAGGACCACATAGCCCAAGAGCCATAAGAAACAAACAAACACATGCAAAAGGGAAGAAAGTGTAACCAGACTGCACAGCGCTATGGTGTTACTGTCCTCATTAAACGCAGGTTATGTGTTTCAACACTTGCATTGTGACGGTGGTTTAAAGAGCCGCGTTGTGGGGCTCAGAGAGCCGTCCTTGTGCTGACAGTCTGATTTATAAAATGAAAGAGGAAGCTGAGATTCATAACGCGTATGAAGATGTTAACAGGCAACTGAGTCAACGGGCTGCGTGAGGATGAACTGTTAGCACAAGACAGGCAAAGGGGGAAGTAGTGCGAAGAACTGACTAGATACTAAAAATAAACTGGTTAACAGAAATAAGCAGAAAGAAAGCTGCTTCCACTGAACAGCCGCGATGTCTACAACGTGGTCGGAACATACATGATGCAGCGGGGAACCACCTGCACCAATGGAAATAATTCATGGGAGGCGCGCAGCAGTTCATACTGAAAACCCCACTTCATTTTCTTCATTAGCGTGAAAGTAAGACCGTCCTATGATAGTTAGGAAAAACTGACAATTCACTCAACTACACGAGAAAACAATAGCGGCCCTAACGAACTGTTACATGTGTAAGATTTCCTACCCGTTTGTCGCGAGCTGATATTAATTCTCTTGAGATTTGTCGATTTTTAAGGCTCTCCGCGCATAACAGGATTATTAAGCTTTCTATTTTCTGGTTTCTCCCCCGTCTAAGTTTGTTGGTCATTTTCATTGTACATCATGAGTAGGATCCGATATGATCAAGACAAAGGTCAGTAATACAAACAAGAATAATTCATGTATTAAATGAGGTCGATGGTAAGTAGTAATTCAATATGTACGGGAAGACAGTCTATTAATGTCCGAAAGGGGCGCTTAAAGAACCCATAATGCATCACCAATACAACAGTCATAATACTTTCAAAGCAACGTTATTATACTTTCACATGTTTTTCCCCCAATTTTTTTTTTTAATGCAGAAATTACAAACACGAGGGACATAGTGGACAGGAACATGAGAACAATGACCAGGAGATACAATAGGCATTACCAGGGTTGACACATTACATTCAGATTGCATTCATGACATGTTCTTATTGTATTACTTGTATTGTAACACTTGAAATGTATTTGCTTACGATCTGCTAAGAAATAATAATAATAATAATAATAATAATAATAATAATAATAATAATAATAATAATAATAATAATAATGTTAGGAGATTAATAACATGAAGAAACTGTAAACTGTATAACCTCGGTAAACAAGGAGGCATTGGGGTATCAAATCATGTGACTTACATGCTAATTAAAAACAGTTATCACATGAGTAAAGGCTATGACTGAAGGCTTCAAGCCTCCCCATTTAGATCTGTGAATAAAACATTTCGTTAACAATAAATAAAATGTCACTATTACAGGTTGCATTAAAACACCATCAGACAGCACATCTGGCAAGTATGAATTCAGTTCAGTATTTTAATTATCCTTTCAATCTTGAATCGCAGTTGTTTCTCTTGTTTGACACGTGGGTGTTGTTTATTATTTGTGTGTTTGCACACTGTGAGGCTGGCTGGCTTTTATTCACGCATTTTCATCAGTTTGTTGCTTTGTTGCCAACCTTAAACACCTGCGTTTTATTTTTTTAAATTTTTTTTTTAACATTGAGAAGGTAGTTACTTTAGCCTTAGATAACAACAACAACTCTCCGTCCCTTGGTTTTTTTAGGGGTATGCTAAGTGTCTTAAAAATGTCATATTACGTCAGTGGGCTACTCCCGCGATACTATTCGACTATATCACAGTCCCCACTGAGCACCACGCCTCCCCCGCCCTTTGGCCCCGCCCCCGCCCCGCCCCGCCCTGCGCGCTGGCGGCGTTGCTGAGGCTGCGCTGTAACGTTGCTATGCTGTTGTTTGCTTGGAGCTGCTGCAGCGCACTGACTGGACTGTGTAGATAACGTACGCTAACTACGGAGGAAAGAACGGCTTTGACGTTTTTCTTTTCACCACTAGCCTATTTTTTTTTTTTTTTTTTTTTTTTTTTTTTTTAAACGAGAAGGGATTTTAACTAACAAGCGACGTATGGTTCGGGGGAGCGGTGTCTCCTCCCTGAGGTCGCGTCTGGTTCGTGCCCCCAGTTTTGGAATATATAACTGTGTTGCTGGTTTGCCGTTTCCCATTTCCCAGCCGTGTGTGAAACGAGGACGGAGGCCCGCAGTCTGGTGTTTTTGTGTGACTGAATTCAACACGGCTCTTAATGATGTAGCTGCGGGGCTCCAGCGGCTCAATTGAACTGGAATTTTTTTATTGTTGCGTGTGTTTTTTTGTGTTTGTGTTTTCTGTTTTTAATTTCACTCAATAAAACTGCAACCTCCTGGCGCTGTTTATGAAGGTACGTAGCAGATCTTGTTTGTTTGTTTGTTTGTTTAAATTCCACTTACACCTTGTCTTAGCCTGCATGCTTTGTAACGTCTATTCGAGAGACTATGAGGACGTATCACACTAGTCTCTTGGTTTCGCGTTCGCACAGCAGCAGAAATCAAATATGAGTGGAGCTCTTCATAAAGAATGTCGATGTTGTGTTTAATTCCTTGGAATGTCAGCGGGGTAATTAGTTGCATTTTGTTAAGAAATACATTGTAATTGAGCTGATGAAATGAACTAGCCCACTTGCATGATTCATGCTGACTTCTTGTTGCATTCCTGGTTGTGTTTGCACAATCCCGGCATGTCTGGAGTTTGATTACATGTCAAGATCAATGTGGTGGTTTATTTGTTTATGTCTAATACAATATTAACTGCTCAACAGAGACTCCGTGTTCAACTTTGCATTAGCATTCATATTACTGTTGACAACATGGTAACGATGTCTCGAACTAATTTAAACTATGGAAGTAGTATCAGTTATTTCACTATGATCAGTTATACTGTACAGTTATTTCACTATGATCAGTTACCGTACAGTTATTTCACTATGATCAGTTACCGTACAGTTATTTCACTATGATCAGTTACTGTACAGTTATTTCACTATGATCAGTTACCGTACAGTTATTTCACTATGATCAGTTACCGTACAGTTATTTCACTATGATCAGTTACCGTACAGTTATTTCACTATGATCAGTTACCGTACAGTTATTTCACTATGATCAGTTACTGTACAGTTATTTCACTATGATCAGTTACTGTACAGTTATTTCACTATGATCAGTTACCGTACAGTTATTTCACTATGATCAGTTACTGTACAGTTATTTCACTATGATCAGTTACCGTACAGTTATTTCACTATGATCAGTTATACTGTACAGTTATTTCACTATGATCAGTTACCGTACAGTTATTTCACTATGATCAGTTATACTGTACAGTTATTTCACTATGATCAGTTATACTGTACAGTTATTTCACTATGATCAGTTATACTGTACAGTTATTTCACTATGATCAGTTATACTGTACAGTTATTTCACTATGATCAGTTACTGTACAGTTATTTCACTATGATCAGTTACTGTACAGTTATTTCACTATGATCAGTTACTGTACAGTTATTTCACTATGATCAGTTACTGTACTTTGTTCGAATGCAGCAGTGCTCTGGTTTTTACCCTTTATAGATGGGTTGGTTGAGCTAATAATTTGCTGCTTGATTGTAAGTATGTGGAGAGTCTGAAGCCTTTCACGACATATTCTGCAGCGTTTTGATTTAAATGCAGTTTTGAGCGGTTATTCCAATGTTTGACTTCTAATTTTACTATCGGCATACCGGTCAAAAAAACAAAAACAAAACACTTGATGACTGAGTAAATCATTACTCTCACATTCGACTGCTCTTCCCAGGTCTCGTTATGGCACAGGCTAGCTGCTTTTCCATTCGTATTGTCAATTGATAACACAAGTCTAGCGTTAACAGTTTTTTTAGTTCAGTTACAGCCACAGTACTGTCAATCCAGTTTATTACGTGTTTGAAATGTGTAAAGCTACTGGCTCGATGTGTGGAAACACCCTTCTTGCAAGTGGTGCTCATTGATCATTTATAACAGGACACATCAAATGGCACACCTGATGAATTGGCAGCTGTGTATTGTATGCTATTGTATTGCATAGGAGGCTGTGTGGTCCAGTGGTTAAAGAAAAGGGCTTGTAACCAGGAGGTCCCCAGTTCAAATCACTGACTCATTGTGTGACCCTAAGCAAGTCACTTAACCTCCTTGTGCTCCGTCTTTCGGGAATGAAATGGTATGGAAAACAAGAGACAGCAATGAAATGGTATGGAATACAAGAGACAGCAATGGAATGATACGGAAAACAAGAGACAGCAATGAAATGGTATGCACAAATGCTAAATGGTCCATGGTGCCATTTACTGAGCAGTCAAAAGTTTTGCACTTGTCCGGTCATGAGGTTTTGTACTGAAATGCTTTACAGTGTATGAATGACATCTTGTACTGTGATACTTGAAATGTATTTGCTTACGATTGTAAGTCGCCCTGGATAAGGGTGTCTGCTAAGAAATAAATAATAATAATTATTATTATTATTATTATTATTGTTATAATTATCTTGCATGTGAGACAACAGCAATGTCTTTTGCAGGTATAGTAATTGCATGTGGACTGTATGTAAAACAGTCAGCTTAGCGTGATTGCATATACTATCTGTTTCAAAACTCAATCTAAAGCTCGATACAAAATCATTAATAGTGGTCGGTGACCTAGTGTTAATGAACTCTGTACAGTATGTTTTGCTCTGTGCAGACCTGAGCCATCAATCAAAATGTACATGATTGACACATTGGAATAGAAGTCTTGTTTATTTCTTTCAAAACCTGTTAACTACAGTAACCACACTGGAATGTTGCTTGGATAACACAGTATATTCTGTGGTGTCTTGATCATTTTTTTTGTTTGCTTGTACTATTACCAGTCGGTTGTGACATATTCAGAATAGAAAATGTACTGTTGCTGAATGTAACTGTTCCATCTCGGGTACTTGCAGGAAGCCCTCCACCTTAGTACAGACTGACTTGCCTTCTATTTCTAGAGAACAAAAGACACAGGCTTGACTTGCACATGAAGTGCCATGGCTAAGCTCTGTACCCACAGTACCCAGGTAATGTCATGGTGGTGTATTGAAGTGCACAGGTACTGTAGCAGTGGATTCCTCTGATTGCTCTTCTGTCAGCCGCTCTGGCTGTGTTGTATTGTTTTATCACATCTGCAGCTCAGTTGCCATTGTAAACAATGGGTTAGGGCTTGCACTTGTGTTGTGTTGTGTGGTATCAGTGAACACCCTACACAAGTCCACAGTGAATTAGTGAAGAATATTTTACCAAGTCTCTGCCATACGCAGGAGCACGCAACTGTAGGGGAAAGCCAAGAGTATTGTTGTATCTAGAGTTGGAATGCCATTCTTAGGCAAAAAAGCCTGTCTTAGACGTGGCTGACTCATTGCCTGCATTCAGTTTAACTTTGTTTTATCAGAGGTATTGCACGACTGATTCCAATACACATGTTTTGATGTGGCCATTATTCTCTTGTGAAGCTGGCACTGTAGACTCTAAGATAAATATCTACAGTACAGCCTGAGCACTGGTAACTATTCAGAAATCGCTGTGATTCACTTTGTGACGGATATCAATATCAAATTAAAAAATAAATAAATAAATAAAAAAATTGTCCCCTCCCAACTGCTTCCCAAAAAACGCAGCTTTCCTTTGATGTTTTGAGTATTTCCCAATCGATTCATGAACACATTGGGAGGCTGTGAAATAGCCATTCATTCTAGTTTGGTAATGGGTGGCTGGATGTAACAAAGTAAATGTGATGAAACAGATGTTGAAGTCTGTAAGCTCTGCGCTGAATGCACAGTGAATACGTTTTCTTTTTGGCTTATTAAGGGAGGGTATACAGTGGTTGAATTGAGAAACACTGCAGATGGGTTTGTGTTGCATTCCTGTTCTGCAGTGAATGAGTGAGGGAGCGAGTGAGCTGAAGCAGATGAAACCATTGCATTGGTGCAGAGGGGAAGGCCCTGAATGTGATAAAATGAATAGCTGGGTTTAGTGCACCCGCCGGTTTAGGGGTGTTCGGCAGCGTTGGACATGAATGAAGCAAGCACAGATTGCTCTGCAGCTTTAACAAGGAGAGAAACTGAGGAATGAGAGTGGCAGAGGAATTCTGTAGCTGGTGATGTTGTATTAAGATGTTTTGATGTATAAAACAGGCACACTCTTTTTTTTTTTTTCAATGCTGCTTTGCTTTGATGCATTTTGTGGGTTTAGCGTAGCCAGCATCTAGCATAAAAATGTTTGAAACAGCCAATTATAATTGACAATTACACTAAAATACCTTACAACCAATTGTACTGTACTTCTTTTCGTGACAAACATTGAATAGTGCTTTATAATTTTACAATTCTAAGGTTTACAGCAGTTGAGACTTGACTATATTGACAGATATTCATGGATTTTATCATATAGTTATCATGATGTCGTCCGTTAGCACAATAGCTCAAAAAAAATAAAACTTAGTAGAAGTGAGTTGGACCCAATGGCAGAACCCTATTCCACTGTAAAACAGTGTTTCCCCATGCTTGCTTCCTCAGCCACGGTGTCGCCTGCCCCAGCCCCAGCCCCTGCCCCTGCACTTGCGCCTGCCCATGCCCCTGCACTTGCGCCTGCCCATGCCCCTGCACTTGCGCCTGCCCATGCCCCTGCACTTGTGCCTGCCCCTGCCCCTGCCCCTGCCCCTGCACTTGCGCCTGCCCCTGCCCCTGCACTTGTGCCTGCCCCTGCCCCTGCCCTTGTGCCTGCACTTGTGCCTCTTCCTGTGTTTTTCTACATGCCCGGTTCTGCTATGGGTTTTGAAAAACAAGCCCAGGCCCCATTACAGGTGTTCAATTTTAAATCAAACCTGTCGGTGCTTTTTATTATGTGTTTTGAAATAGTTTTAAATTGGATCAATTTTTGAATACTCATACGTAGAGATGAAACCATCAGTGATGAGTTAATGACTGTTGTCTTCTGCATTACACCTTGAGTGCAAGACGTGGGTCCAATTCTTGCCTTCAGTGAAGTTTCTGCAGTGACCAGTGAGTCTTCACAAAACAGCCTGAAGCTTGGTAGAAACAAGCTCCAGACCCCATTGACAAGCATTTGCATCACAAGTTTCGAAGCGGGTTGAATTTACCGTCCAAAGACTATCTATCTGTCCGTATGTTAGTGTCAGCTAGCACTTGTGTTTTTTTTTAACATCCTGCTGATCAGCTGTGACTGAAATGATGCTATTTGTCACCAAGAGTTAACGTGATGCAGCCGGGCATTCCACAAACAAGCAGGGCAGCTGGCCAGTGCCCTGACATCACAACATACGAGTCATGTGACCTGAGGCACAGTCACACGGTAGTCTGCACAATTGATAAATCTTATAATTGACATCTGCAGATTTGCCAGAGGCTTAACTTGACATTATGAGGCAGGTCATATTGCTGTGCAGACTTGGAGTTTATTATGAAGTGAATGTTTTTTTGTTTTTGTTTTTTTTTAAATAAATTTAGTCGTTGCCAATTATTTTTATTATTTTCTCCCAATTTAGAATGGCCAATTATTTTTTAAGCTCAGCTCACCGCTACCACCCCTGCGCTGACTCGGGAGGGCGAACACACGCTGCCCTCCGAAGCGTGTGCCGTCAGCCGACCGCTTTTTTTCACACTGCGGACCCACCATGCAGCCACCCAAGAGCTACAGCGTTGGAGGACAACGCAGCTCGCGGGCAGCTTACAGGCAAGCCCGCAGGCGCCCGGCCAGACCACAGGGGTCGCTGGTGCGCGGGGAGCTCCATTTTAGTTAAATATTTCTAGGTCTGTGGTTTATAATAACCGTAAAGGTTTTTGTTTTGTTATTCAGATTTTCATAATAAATCTGAATTTTTTTTTTTCTTTCTTCCACTGTAGGTCATCGTGGGTCCAGAAATGCCATTGCTGTTTAGGCTAAATGTATTTTTGAAACTTCTGAGTTACCCAGTTACATTGTTGGTGTACAGTAACACTTATGTGGATGCCTGAGCATGTACACTTGTAGCTTCCAAATACACACTTGACTACAGTAGAAATGCTGGGGTATGTGTTTAACAGGATTTTAAGGCCACTTTTGTGATCTGTACCAGTGAGTGTCTCCAGTTTAAAATGTACTGTCCCATTTAAATGACACAAACACTACCTTGAATAAGGGATAGTGTTTACATTTATACTTCTTGTATGCGTACAAATTCAATAGACATGTAGTGTTAATATTAACATTTAATTGATAAAAGATTTTAAAGGAAGTATGACCTGCTTTTAGTGACTTCCGACTGGCCCTTAGATTTAATTGTATTTTAAGTCTCAACATACAGCGAACATTTTAAAATAGTTGAATAGCAGTTATGACTATTGATAATAAAAATTAAAAAAGATAATATTTTGCAGGTGATGCCAGCCAGTCTCCCTAACAAGTTTGAACGTGTCTGTGTGCTACGCTTTACTTTAGATACGTGCCATGAGTACTTTGAAGATGAACTAGTTTATCTCTATTCTACCACAGAGCAGACTGAGGTTATTTTATGTACCAGTACTTTTAATTTCCTGGCGTAGGTGTGAGGCATTGCCGTTTGCTTTCACTACAGCTGACCTTTAAATTAAAAGCAGGTATTGCACATAAGCAGTGGTTTGTAAAATGTTGTGTACAGTGTTTTTTTAATTTATGGTTTCTTGGAGTTTTGTTTTAGCTGTCATCTGCAGTAACGTTTGCCTGATATCTTAATAGGCATGTGTTAAGTTTGACAGCTGCCCTCAATGTCTGTATAGGAATGGGTTATGTACAGTTCAGAGAGCCTACCTCTGCTGTTTTACGACAATTTGGAAGGTATGTGAAAACTGAATTAGAAAATGAAAAATGATTTAAAACAGTTGACTCTTAGTTCAGGTGTTTGTAAAGACATTTGTTCTACTGCAGTGTAGCCAAAATCATGAGAAATCATATAGTTGAAGTTGGATAGTTTGGGGGGTTTTGGTGCAAATTAAGCAAAAATGAGCAGTCTTATTGAGAGTCAATTGATACTCCTACAAAGGAAAATACTCTTATTCCGACTCCGCAGTGAAACAGCCCCCACCCCCACTTACGCACACGCGCACACGCACACGCGCACACGCGCACACGCACACACGCACACACGCACACGCAGCTGAAGTAGCTTTTCTAATCCAGATACAAAACCGAACCTCTTGTTTGTGTGAACCTTCAAAAGGGGAATACAAACACAAGACAAGGTAGAGTCATATGATGGCACCACCTGTAGTACTGTATCACAGCAGTAGCCCATGAAAGAAGGGTTACCCCTGTGGATTTCTCAGCAACACACATGGATTAAAAACTCCTTTTGGAGTTGATTGTATTTAGTGTTGGTGCTGAAAGTAGCCAGGGGGTGTGGAAAATGCAAGATGACTCCCTGTTGTTAGGATCTGGCTGCAGTTTATGTTTACATAGCTTTAACAGTGATGTACTCACCTGAACTAAAAAAAAGGGAAATGCCTGCAGCTGAGACAGCAGATTATTTATTTAATCATTGTGGTTCTTGGAGGTGGGAAAAAAAAGTGACGCATCCATTGCTTCCTACAATACAGTAGCTGTCTTTATTTGTTATATAATGGATAGTATTTGTACACTGCTTTTATTTATTTATTTATTTATTTATTTACTAGTCAAGCTTGTCACAAATCACTTGTTAATGTCCCCTGTCTCTTATTTTTACAACGTTGTTAGAGAATATAGTGTGTCTTTAAATCTGAGTTACTCAAGTACCCTGTTTCGTGCACCTCATTGCAAAAATAAGAATTCTGTTTTTATCACACACAGTATGATATCAATCACATTTACTGTGTCAGTCTTACAGCCCAACAAAGCATGAGATTACAAAGTTTCCATGCAGCCTAAGTATTCTCCAGGAAACACCATGACGGCATTCTGTAACGCAGAGATTCTCGCCTCTTGTGTGAGTGTGATTTCTCCCACTGCTGCTCCTCAAGAATGGAATACAATGTGAACAGTTCTGGTTTTAGTTTATAGACTACTCCTGACCCATGTCCTTACTGGCAGGTTATGCTTTGCTTTGCTTTCTTCCTACTGTCTGTTTGTTCAGTTAATCAGGTGGAGTTGCAGTCTTATACTGTAAAGGGTGGGGTGGGCTGCTTGGTTTATGAGCAAAACGGTATACACTACAGCTGTATCATGAGTTCGGTTCCCTCTGTCGTATATCTGTTCATCTAGGATCTGCAGAAAGTTTTCCATTGGTAGAAATGTTTAGCTGCTGTTTAGAGCAATATGTCAGTTATTCCACTCAAAAACCACACAAATACCTGTATGACATATCTTTAAAAAGAAAAAATGTATGTTCGACAACAAATGTACAGTAGCAAGTTTGCAAATGTCAGATAATTTCCTCCGAGCCAGGAGTGATTTAAATCAGTTAGAATGTATGTCTATAGACAAGTGAGAACAACAGACTTGCAGTGCAATGCGTATAGAGTCAGTAGGTGGGTGCTACGGAAAGATGCAGGGTGGAGCATGCTTCGATTTTAACCTCAAGAGAACTCTAGGAAGCACTGTGCTGTTTCAGCATGACAGTGACCCAAACACACAACTGCTGATTTAGCCAGCTGGCTCGGAAAGGTCAAGGTACTGTAGCCCACTCGTGTGCTCTTTCTTTCTTAACTTACCCTGCATAGCAGATGTGGCACTCACTGAAGCACTAAAACAAGGAGATCAGGATGTGTTCAGCTTGGTAGGAGGAATTGAATCAGCTGTGCAAATGGCAGAGCAGTCGTTCTTGAAAAGTTTAGTGCCTGATTGACACTTAGCAAGGGTTTACATTTTCTTGTGCTACTAAAAATTCTGGCAAGGTGATAAAATGCTCAGGAACTAAGATTTATGTCCACAAGCCATAGTACAAAGTGTTGATTTAAAATCTGCCATGCCTTTTTTTTCAAGGAATTGCTAAGTGTACAGAAGGTTGCTGTTATCTTTCACATCCATTCTAATATTGGCCGTGGTTTTCAGCACACACCTGTTTTTTTAAAAGACAGCTGCCCTGTAGGAATTTGGAACATTATTAACACAGTGTAAAATGAAATGTCGCAGTTAGTTGAACAAGTAAGCAAGATGACATGTGCCAAATTTATTTTCTACCCAAAGTCACCTGTTGGTTCCAATCCCAAGAATTTTGCATGGGAAAGAATGGCATAATACTTACTCGCTTTCAATTGATGGGGACATGTAAGGTAGGTTAGCCAACAAAAGCATTCATAATATTTTTTTGGCATATTGTACTGTATCAAGAAATTCCAAGTGGTCAGATAAATCTAAACCCTGATACTCGCGTGGCAAGTGTTTTCTTAATAATAAAGAGCACCCGCTGTGTTCTCTTTTATACATGTAGCTCTGATATAACAAGATCCTCTGTGGTGTTTTTTTAAGATACTAGTACAGTATTGTACGGAAAACTGGAATAGTGTAGCTTGAATGGTTCTAGGTCACCTTTTGCTGAAATCCATTAAAGTTAAAGGCATGCATTTTGAATGAAGGACTTGACCCTGCTTGTGAACTATAGCTCTTAAGGTGACCAAGCTTTGCACACTAACCTAACCAGGTTATGTAGTGCCGTGAATGCTATTCACATGCAAATACGTGTGGTGAATTTTCCAGTGCTCCCCTCTTTTGTAATGCCCCGCATTCTGTACACAACGGTTAATGCTTGTATTTTCAGTATCGAAATGTTAATACGTTGGTACTGTACACTACGCACTTTGATCAGAAAGAGATGCCTTTTTGTCTCAGGTATGTAACTTTTCTTCAGCTCCCGTACTATATTATCCATGTCCATATTATCCTTATCTCAGATTCGGTAATCATTTTAAAACCTGGGCTGGGCAGGATGTGTACTTTAACATTTCAGTCAGCTGTGTTCAGCAACAAACAGAGTAAATTTGCATTGCTTTTATATGTTTGGGTCTGTAGATAATTTGTTTTAACGAATTTGAGCATTCTTCTGTAGCCTTTTAATAATCTATCTAAAGGGACTTTGGGATCTAGTAATTACTGGTTAAAGTGCCTTGGAAAACAAGCAAACCCCCAGTCTATTGATGTCTCCCTGTAATGGTAATCTCTTTATAGACAATTTATTATCCCTTGGGGCTGAAATAGTGTGGAAGTGCAGAAAACCGAGAGAGAGCACAGCGCACTGACAGCTCCTTCCCACTGTACACACTTGGGGTTTACGTTTCTTGTTTTTCAGTGTACCAGTACATCTGTTTTTATGAAGGTGTTACATGCATCAGGATTTTGAATTTCTATTGTACTTGTAACCGATGTGTTACAGTGTGAATATTTCTTACGTACAGGAGATGAGTTTGGTCGCAGTGTTTTCGGTTTCAGTATTCATTTTGTGTCCTGCCCATGTATCTTCATGACTTCGTTGCATGGGATTATTCGTATTCATGCTTGTCTGTATAATGATGAATACGTGTCATCCCAGCTCATGTGGACCAGGGGGAGGGCTGCTCGACCCCCTCAATGATTCACACACTTCAGTTATTTCACAGGAAAGCCCTTAAAAAAATAAGCTTTAACGTGATTCTACTGTTCTGTCAAGATCATCCTCCACACAGAGAAATATAGGCGAGTGTACCCACAGTATTCCACTCTCATTCTCCCCATGCTGGAATGAGTTAAACAGCTCTTTAAAGCACACAACACCTACCCTGGAACCCTTTTCTCAATCACATGTGCTTTATGTATCATCAGCCACAGACATTCTGCTCCCTGAATTTGGTCCACTTGAACTGGAATGAGCCTCCTCTCTCTCTCTCTCTCTCTCTCTCTCTCTCTCTCTGCAAAGCTCCTCCTGTGTATATGCCTGGCATATTTTTTCAATATCTTAAGACAATTGGATAGCCGAGTTGTGTGCACCAGAACAGACTTGATGTTACATTAAATCCAACAAAGAACTGTAAGTAGAATATTATTCTGCTTTTAAAAAAAAAAGCTTGACTTCTTTTAATATTTAAGACTCTGGAGTGTTCGCCTGCCCGTGCTGCTCAACACTCTCTGCGTCCAAACAGCAAAACAAGTCCTCTTAGTTAGCGCAGACTGCTGGGTCATTATATTATTATTATTATTATTATTATTAGTATTATTAACTGTTGTTAATTTTTATATATCTTGCTTAATCTGCATTGGCGGCATTTTGAAGCAGATTACTGTGTCATCTTTTAAGTAACAAATTCAAGTTTGTCTGAATTTTGTAACCAGAAATGTAATATTTTTATGACTTTTTTTTTTTTTTTTTAAGTGAACAACTCAAGAGACGTCAGCCGACCGCTTCTTTTCACTATGCGTCGTGCACAGTTCTGGGCTGCTTACAGGCAAGCCCGCAGGCGACCAGTCTACAGGGGTCGCTGGTGCGCGGTGAGCCAAGGACACCCTGGCTGACCTAAACCGCCCAGTTGTGTGCCTCCCCGTGAGAGCTCCCGTCCACGGTCGGCAGTGGAATAGCCTGGACTCGAACCGGCAACCTACAGGCTATAGGGCGCATCCTGCACCCCACACGGAGCACCTTTACCAGATGCGCCACTCGGGAGCCCCTGTGCTGCATTTTTAAGCAATGTTTTTTGTGTGACTTGTAAAACAAATGTATACATTGCTGTCAAGCACACAGTGTAATACTACGTTATTCTTTGTATTCATTTTCTCAAGTAAATGCTGCAAGTAAACAATACCTGTTCATTTTTCTCATAAATACAACAAGTAAACAACATCTGTTCATTTTTTAACATTTATAATTATAAAACAGTTTAAATATAGGCCCTATGTCTTCTTCTAGTAGTTTACAATAGCCTACTTGCACTATCTATTATTATCAGTATCGGCTGATATGGGTAGATAATCATCGGCTATCATTATCGGCCAAGAAAGTCTTTATCGTGCACCCCTAATAGGAAGTCTTTATTTCCATGCCCGAGCAGCAGTGTGGTGTAGATTGTCTTTTGTCAGCACTTGAGTGATCTTTGGACAATGACCTCATCAGAAGGTCATGAGATCACTGCCCTGCCTAGAATGGTTGCCTGTGTTCTGGATTCTGTGTACGCAGCTGTTCATCTGTGATCAGCGATTTTGGTTAGAAGGAGGGATTGGGAATTGTCACAAATCCTTTTGTGTGTGTGAGTGTGCTGCACAGATGGCTGCTGCTCAGCTCGCTGAAAAGTACTTCTTCTGAAGTGTTTGTCGTTTTCCAGGTGCAGAATACCTTATCCTTGAGGTCAGAGTGGAGCAATGCATGGGTCTTACAAGAGCGAGACACAACAAACTGATTTAAAGTCAATCTTTTACACAGTCATTTTAAGCAGAGATACAGCAAGAGAGCGCAGGATGAATGGAAGCAGGGCAGTGTTCTACTGTAGGCGTTCTATTTGTAAGATACTGTATCTGTTTTTATGTTCCACACCAACCTTCTCAGAAGCGTTTTACTACAGCACTGGTCCTGGAAATCATTCTGCATCCCTGTAAAGGGAGTAGGTGTGGTTTTTTTTTTGTTTGGTTTTTTTTTTAATTCAATAGTTTTAAGAGCTAAAATCTCAAGCTGTTTGAGATATACAATATTAATAATAGTAATAATAATTTGAACATAATACCAGTCATGGTGGCCACACTCCCACACTCCGAGATAGTGTCTTCACATGTGTTCCAGATTTGCAGTATGTTTTCTTAACCAAGTTCCCATTTTGTGATTGTAAAAACTGCCATGTATAGTTTGTATGCTAACTGAAAACAAAATTAAAGCTTGTTGTCAAAATTCTCCAGTCCTGCACTTAAAGGTTTAGAACTGCCTTTAATTTGAGTATCAGTTTAGAACGCTAAGCTTATAATTTTATGTAGTAGATTACTGTTTTGGGAAGGATTAGACAGAAACATAATTAATCAACACACTTTCCCTTGTTACTAAAATTCAATTCCACAATGTGCCATTAAGATGAAGACTTACTTTTCTGATTGCCTAAGCAGCTGTTGCAGAATGTAGCTTTTTATTTGTGACTGTCTCCCTTTTAAAGTGAAGGATCTCTTGGAGGAGTTTTCAGAATACACATACATAATGCCTGCAGTGTGGAGTGACGGGCAGATCAGAGATGGTGATAGAGACAGAGAGCTTTGATAGACTGAGCAGTGCAGCAGAATGTGCTACTAAAAGATGATTGGATTGCTGAAAGCAACTGAAAAGACCCAGTGACGTTTACTTATTAGTTCTAGGTTATTTCACTGTAGGCAAAGATGTGTCGCTATCATGTTTCTTTGAGTGCTGCAGGGTTATGTATCGTACTGTTACCGATCACTGTATAGCAGTCTGCTATGAATATAAAGGTGACAGTTTTTGGTTCCTGTACTATGAACAAGGTAAAGTCTCTACTTTCATGTGACCGTGCTGGAGCATGGTGTTCTTTGGTTCCTGTAGTATGAACAAGGTACTGTTGGAGTCTTCGCTCCCTTTTGTGGCGCTCCATTACATAATTGTGTAATCGCACTGAAGTGACCACTTCTGAAAACCATGCCATGCCGTTAGATTGAAACAGTAAAGTGCAATGTGGGGCAGAGACCATGGAAGGGTGGGAGTTTTATATTGTGTGAAATTTGCAGTGGTTGTGGTTCTTAATAGAGCTTATCTGGTGTCTTCACATGTACTGGAGCAGCTGGTGACGAGGGGAGAGGAAATAGGTTTGTGCTGTTATTAATAGGTTTACACAGCTTGTATTTGAGATGGAAAGAATAGGCCTGCAGTAGAATCGGCAAAACAGAATTGCAGCGGCATCAACCATTCGGTTTGAGTTTGTATTAAATTGAAGCCAAATGTTTGAAAGTAAAAACAATCGGTTTCATTTCATTTGAGTTGTTTTTAAATGTGTTTACATGTATCAGAACTATAATGATCTGCTTTTTAAAAAAAATAATCTACTAAACACTCCTGTTTCTTTGACCCTGTATGAAACAATATATGGTCCAATTTTAATACAAATCTTTATTGTCATTAATTGGTACTTTTGAAAGGTAAGTGTTGTACCTTTCTTACACTGTGGTATATTTAATGATGATATTACATAATGCACTCACTGGCACTCCTTAGATATTTCAGGCTGCAGTTTGTTTCTAACTATTGAAGCTGGAGAGGAGTGGCACATGCATCTGATTGACCATCTGTTGCATAGTAACAGTGTGGGAGCTTCGACAGGAATAATAATCAGAACCCTGCTTTTCAGTGATGTCATGTGTGCTGAGAAGACACATTCTCCCCCGCCACTGCTTTACTAATCTCCATTCCAAATCGACATCTGACAATTTTTCTAGATTGCTACGCAAGTGCATTTGGCATTAACAGTTCAATCTGTGCATTCTCTTTCTTTAGTATTTTGTAGCAAGTGATGCAGGGACGTACAGTAATGAATCTCTCAGGACTGTTTGTGAGAGTCTTGAAAAGGTCCAGGAAGCCAGTGCTTGAGACATATATTATAACGCGAGCTACCGCTGTGGAAACTGGGATATGTGTTTATTTGTTGAGCTTAATCAGAGACAACACCTTACCCTGAACTACAATCCCACTACAATCAGTTACTGTTATTAGGCTGAAAATGTAGCAAGTCCCCCAGTCTCTTTAAAAAAAAAAAAAAAAAAAAAAAAAAAAAAAAAAATCATCCCGTGTTTCACCTGTCCTATCTCTTTCATTAAAGCAGGCTCTCATCATGTAGCATGTTGTCTGGAGTTCTAACTGGAAAGGCTCTCATCATGTAGCATGTTGTCTGGAGTTCTAATTGGAAAGGGACTCAGTCCAGCAAAGAGAACCTGCTGTAGTCCTTCTGTAGTGGAGAAAATAGAAAATGTTGAACTTAGCAGTTAAATTGTTTTCCCCATACCACTGGAGAATGTCTCTTCCAAGTATAATATTAATACTTTTAATTGTTGGTTCAGCTATATTTTTATGGTTTTAAATGTAACATTTTTAGTTGGGTGTGCAGTAGTGGTGAACAGACCAAATTTATATTTGGTCTTTTTAAAAGTGCTGATTTCCTTTGACAAAATTACAGCTTGTATGGTAGAAGCTGGCAGTTGGTTGTGGGTGTTCTCAAACTGACAGGGCGACAGTAGTTTGTGGAATTGAGACAATGTCAAACTTGTGTTTTTGAGGTGGTCTTCACAGTTGCAGAGGGATTTATGCAGCTGGATTACTGCCTACATGTTCAAAGCAAAAAACCTAAATTAGCCTACTTATTTGAGCTGGATGTTGATGCATTGAAAATTGACGAAGAACTTTAATATATAACAATTTATTTATCTATATCCTTTATTCTGAGGGGAAAAAAACATGAGCTGTGTATACTGTGTATGCGTTTTGAGGATTTCCTGAATGCTTCCTCTGTGCACCAATCTATTTGGTGTTGTACTACACTGGGTTGTGATGCTGCTTTGGCAATGTACTGTGCTCTGTAATGGGAGAGTTCCAGAGTGGGAAGACTGGCATTGCTCTTCTGCTTGTGGGTGCAGTGCTGGTTTAGAGATCCCAGTGAAGGTCGCAGGCTAATACAAACTTCCTTTGCAAAACAATTGCATATTCACTCCTCATCTTCACTGGCAGTTTGCATGGCTTCCCTGATGTTGGCACACTGCACTGTAACTGGGTTGAAAAGCCTTTTTTTTTTTTTTTTGGCTGAAAATTTGAATGGAAAAGAAAATAAATGACACCGCTTTAGCTTGTTTATGGAAAGGGAATTCAAAGAACATAAGAAAGTTTACAAACGAGAGGAGGCCATTCGTCCCATCTTGCTCGTTTTGGTTGTTAGTAGCTTATCGATCCCAGAATCTCATTAAGCAGCTTCTTGAAGGATCCCAGGGTGTCAGCTTCAACGACATTACTGGGGAGTTGGTTCCAGACCCTCAATTCTCTGTGTAAAAAAGTGCCTCCTATTTTCTCTTCTGAATGCCCCTTTATCTAATCTCCATTTGTGACCCTTGGTCCTTGTTTCTTTTTTCAGGTTGAAAAAGTCCCTTGGAGAATTTTGAATGCTTGGGTCAGATCGCTGCGTAGTCTTCTTTGTTCAAGACTGAATAGATTCCGTTTTTTAATCCTGTCTGCATACGACATGCCTTTTAAACCCAGAATAATTCTGGTTGCTCTTCTTTGCACTCTTTCTAGAGCAGCAATATCCTTTTTGTAGCGAGGTGAACTGAACACAATATTCTAGATGAGGTCTTACTAATGCATTGTAAAGTTTTAACATTACTTCCCTTGATTTAAATTCAACACTTTTCACTATGTATCCGAGCATGTTGTTTTATATATATATATATATATATATATATATATATGTGTGTGTGTGTGTGCATGGGCAGGGGGGCGTGGCCCATGTGTGCCTGTGTTTTACAGCAAGACGTTACAGTAACACGTCGAAGTAGAACAGTTTCCCAGGAGTAAAGAATACGTTGTGTAGGACTTACTTTACCCCAGTGAATGAACTACAAAACAAAGAATGCCAAACAGCAGTTCAAGTTAAATGGTGTTTTGTTAATTTCCAAATTAAATGGTATATAAAGTTGACACCGCATTTCAGAGGTCACGTTTACACAGAATTCTGTGTTGTATATGCAGGACATTTTAATAAAACGCAAAGAAATAACAGCAGTGCGTTTCTAAAACACAGATGTAAAAGACAACAGATTCCCTTTTCTATATATATATATATATATATATATATATATATATATATATATATATATAATAATATTAAATATAATTATATTAAATATAATTTCATATATATTGTTTTTGTAGCATAGCTTAAAACAAGCGTCCCACTTAGTCTCAGGACTGGAAACCCATTCTTCTCCCAAGCTGCCACTAAAGCAATAGAGCTACTGCCATATTACCAATTACAAGAATCAAGAACCACACAATCCTACTTCCTATCCTACTCCAACTTCCTATCCTACTTCAACCGTTTTATTATGCATAATGTGTTTCACTCCAACTTGAACTCCCAATAAGTTTATTTAATCCCGTTATTTGCTGCGGTTGACATATTTAAAATGAGTTTAGGTCTTTTACAGTTTTTTTTTAATGGTATTGAAACAAGCAAGCATGGTTGAATTGAATGGGTGGGCCAGTTACATCACTAAATGGGGTGTGTCCCATTAAAATGAGCGTCGTTGACCCCAGGGTTAAATCTATAGATACCCAGAAGTCTGAGTACGCATTTGATTGGTTCAATTTTACAACCTGTGACGTTGATTGGTTTAATATTACAACATCTAAAGTTCTTGTAGCTCGTCTGACAAACCTAAAGTTTTGGTACTTCCCAGAGCTTTCAGTCTTTTCTCCCACCCGTTCCCGCAGTCTTCAGTTCCACTCCCATCCGAACCTGCAAACATAAAGAGAACCTAATTCCCGTACCGTGAGAATCCCGCGGGCCCCCCGCCCGTCCTGATGTCACTCTCTGTTGGGCATATGTGAAAGAGTTATGTGCTGCTGCTGTACATGAATGAAGTTTTCTACTTTGTTCCTCATCATGACTCCAGTACAGAAGAGCTTTGACTACTTTGTAGACAAGCTACAATAGCAGTTTAATTGGAATGACGAGAGACGTGAATACTTGTCCTCTTCAGGGTCACTGCACTGAATTACTCAAAACCAAACTGCAGTAGCGTTCCTTTGCCAGGTGTACAATTTCCAGTCTTTGGCGATGAAGCTCGTTTCTTGGCAGAGCAGAT
The DNA here is from genome assembly GCF_902713425.1 of Acipenser ruthenus. NCBI lineage: Eukaryota > Metazoa > Chordata > Actinopteri > Acipenseriformes > Acipenseridae > Acipenser > Acipenser ruthenus. The sequence continues at coordinate 51,903,873 of NC_081198.1, forward strand.
GGGACTGTTCCAATTATCTACTCACTGAAACTCTCTGTACTATTGACCCACATGCTTGTTTCTTTGCCACTTTAGTGTTTGTTATAAGAAGCGATAAACATTTGAGGAGGCAGGGATTTCGAAAGGTGAATTGAGGAAGTTTGGAAAAAACGGCAGTACAGTAATGAATGTATTGTATATTTAAAAATCTAGCCTATGGGTTGAGTCTTACTGCTATGTTGTATATTGTTCAGGCTTCAGTGGGTCTGGCTTCAGTATCCTGCCCACATACTTGTATGTAAATTGTCCTCCCTGTTTCTTGGCACAAATCTACAACTTCCTACCCATCAACAGTATGTAGTAGCGTTTACTACAGAGTTTCCACACAATAATAATTTGTTTGCTTAATTGATTCGATTTTCAAGTGCACGGAATGCATTATAAAATTTTGCAGGCTAAATCTTTAAAATAAAAACTTGTATTGTTGCGCAGCACAAAATAACTCCTGAAACAAGGACTGGTACAGTGTTCAACCTTTGACCAGTCAAGTTACTCAGGGGTGTGCCATTCATATCACTGGGTGCCTGGGATTTGCTGTTATACTTTTGCCCATTGGACAGATTTGTATGTATTTATTTATTTATTTTTCCTATATTAGTTTTGAAGCTAGAAACACTCCAAGATATATTTCTAGAGAGCCACGCAAGTTTCTGAAAAGTGACTTGCCGAAATCTAGCACCTACACACAAACATTTAAAAAAGTGTTTATATCCCACCCCTAACACTTCTGATTGGCTAGCTGTGGAAAAAGCTGATCTTCTGTTGGTTACAAAGAAACCCACAAATGGGTGCCTGAGGGCCTCTGGCAAGGCACAGACTAATCTTTTAAACTGAAGGTATTTGAAGTTTTTTGTAAATTGGCAAGTGATACTGCTTTCTTAATACATGAACCTGACATTTAAATGCAGCAATCTAGTAAAGTTACAAAACAAACAAACAAAAAAAAAAACACCATATTGGCTAAGGTATTATTTCTGAGTCTCCTTTGTGGTCAAGTGTACATTTGTTGGGTATTTTCCCATTGATATATTTTGACTTGATCCTACATTTTAAATGCCAATTATTGTAGATTGACAAGAAATAATTTAAATAAATAAATTGAGAATGTAGGAATTGTTCTAAAATGATGCACAGTAATAAAACTTGAGTCGCTTTGCAATTGTTCTATCTGCATTCTCTTGTGTTGTGTTGCAGACCTTGTGTGGACAGTAATGACCGCACGCTTCCGATTGCCTGCCGGCAGAACCTACAATGTCCGAGCATCGGAGCAGGCACGGGACAGACAGCACACAGAGGTGCTCTGTAATGTACTCCTCCTGGACAACTCTGTTCAAGCTTTCAAAGTTAATGTAAGTATCTGGCATGTTTGAAAGACTCAAATACGTGCCCTGTTAATTGATTACTACAATTCAATCCATATTCTAAAATTATCCTTTCCTACAAATTGTTATAATAAAGGAACACTTACATTAAAATGTACAATGAAAATGGTTGAATCTTCTTCAGTTTCTCCTTACAGTTTCTCCTTAGAGACCATTGAGTAATCCCAGTACTCTATGGTCCGCCAATCTACTTACAGCAAAGGGTTAACCTGAACCCTGTTCTACATGCAGGGAACGTGTGACATGTGCTGTATACCGTGTAAGTAGTTCACAAGGGACATGAGCTCTTCAGAGTAAAATGCTTGTCATTCCATCGTGAAGATCAAGAACAGACTTGCACAAAAATTCATAGTAAACATGATTTTGAAATGTAGGACGCCATGTGTGGGTGAGTCATATTTATGAGGATTCGAATGTTAAGGCCTCCTGTGCACCTCAGTTGTAGGGTTATCACATGTGACATTCTGGTTCAGAGTGTGTCTGCTTCTGTGTTGACTGACATTGTAAACATTTTAGACTTGACCCAGGAGACTGACTGTGAAATTGTTTAACACTGTGTTGAGTGTTTGTATTCACGTAGTGCATAGAATACACACAGTGCATTCACACTAGATGATGATGATGATGATGATGATGATGATGATGATGATGATGTTTCAGCAGTATGATGATATCTCCACCCCCCCCGTCAACAAAATCAAAAGAAGGATTTAGTAAACAAGGGCATCCGATTTAACTGGTAAGAGTTGAAAAGCTTTCATGACAAGCTCATAGCAGAGCCCATAGGGACTGCCAGGCGTTTCTGCTGTGCTTTCGGTTTCATTGCTCATTGTAGCTCCAGTGGTAAAATCTGCAGCATCACATGCTTCATTTGTGATTGCTGTGTCAAATTTCTAGCAATTGTAACCCCTCTGTCCATAGGCAGGGAATTGTACATCTGTATGTTTAAGTTTCCTCACCTCGCATGCATTTCAAGAATAATGGAAACAATTAAAAATGCTACAAATGTACATGTCAGTTCTCAATAAAACAAACATAGATTTTGAACAAGGTCCATGCAGAATTCAGCTAATGCAAATACCCTCAGGTAGGAATACATCTGAATAGTTTTCATCTGCAGCAAAACAAATTGGGCATATTGTGAAATAAATGTGTGCCCTGTTTACAAATACATACCCCAGTTAAGCACAGTGCAAGTCATATAGACTGTAGTGAGGTTGTAAAAGAGGCATGCAAACAAATTCCAAATACAGTACACTACTGTTCAATGCACTTCAGATTTGGAAGTGTGTGTTATTATAAGGAGGGGTTATTGTGAAGGGCCTTTTGAGCATTTCCCAAGCACTTATTTTAATGCGGGTCACTGCTGCCTTCTTGAGCTCTTTAGGGAATAATTAAATACATAGCATATCAAGGCTAATGCTGGATTTGCACCAAACCTCTGGGCTGGTAGCTTCCCCCTCTAGGAGTTGCCCCCAGTCATGTTCAACATTCTTTTTTAATTCAGGACCTTGGGTTGTATGTAAAAATAAAAGTATACTGTATTTACCAAGTTGTGCATAACACTTTTAATTATTTTGAAACAGGGTCCCATTGTTTTCTGTAGACTGTACATGTCCACATATACATTAATGACTAGTTAGATTCGTGGATCTACTGTGCAGTTATTGCATTAAAGTACAGTGACTAGGCACCGTGCTCTTAGTAACTGCCACATAAATGTGATGCACCTGCTTTTAAAAGGTTCCCACTATCCTGTTGTGAGACACAAACCCATAAGCAGTCTAATACTGTAAGCTTAAATCCATCTAGTGCGTGTTCTCATGCATTAGGAGTTCAATTGTATTATTGTATTTATTTATTTTGCTATAGTGGTGTTCGGGACACAAATGTAATGCATGTATATATTTCCAGCCAAATAAACTGGAAAGACTGCAACCGTGTGGTTTCTGTACCTGTTTAAGGTTTTGAAACACACAAGGCAGAACAAGACAAACGCACAACCCCTGTGACCAGACCTATCCTGTACGCCCAACACGCTCTTACGTGTCTCAAGATTTCTTTCCTACTTTTGATTTTCTCTTTTTCCTTGAGCATGGGTTCTGTTCATCTTAGAGCAGCATTCCTGTCCATCAAGATGGTTAGTGTTTCAAATTAAAAACAATGAAAGGGTAGTGTTTCTCCTCCTCCTCTGTTTGGATTCCCAGCAGCGTGTGTGTGTGTGTGTGTCTGTCTGTGCTTTATGCATAACTGCACTGCTCCTAAGCAGGTGCTGTGGTGAATGCTGGACACGGTTGAGTGTTGTTTTTTTACAGTCATTTTTTAAAATTGTAATTATTATTATTTTATTTATTTTAACTTTCTGTATTTCTTTCAGTTGAAGGGCCTGGTATAGTCAAGGCTTATTTATTTATTTGACTTGCTGTATCGCATGTGGTAGACTTTAAAATATAGATGCCAATAGCCATGTATGTGGTGTTCTTTTTATACAATGCTGTTTACCACAAAATGTGCTTGTGTAGCCTTCAGAGAACCGGACCAGTTTTGATTACTGAGCTTCAATTGCATTTCTGAACTTTTTTACCATTACCATTCCCATAACATTTTTATCTGAATACTGACCAGGCACAACACTGTGTAGTCTCCAGAGAGCGTCTGAAGATAAGACTCCAAGGCTGTATGGCTGTATTGTACAGTACATGGGAATGCAGGCTGATCATTACGGTTTACAGCAGTGTGTTTGTGGCAGTGTTTATATGAAAGGGTTTAAATCTGCAAGGTCCCAAGTGTTTCAATTCCACTCACTCCGGGACCTTGGGTAAGTCCTGTATTAACCAAGACTCTGGAAACAAGAGGCCTGGTCAGATTGCCCACGTAATACATTTCCTATGTAGTGGACAACACAGTGGAAAATCTAAACCATGGTGCACTCGGGTGGATAATCCAAGGTAGATCATTTCTAAATACACAGACCCTTGATTAGAACTAATCTTGGACTACTCAATGTGATCCAAGATTAGAGTTAATCAGGTTTTGTGAAGCCAGCCGAAAGTTAGTGAATTGGTGGGCCAACAAGTACTGTAACTTTATGTCTGATGAGATAAAGATTCAGATAACGTCAAGGGCTAAATCCAGTAAAAGCAGATTAAGAAAAAGCTTGTTTTTTTACTATGATTGGCACGGTGCTGAAAAGGCAGATTTTGTTGTGACAAACATTTTAAAGTTGTGTGTTACATAACATCTTAATATTTTAGCATTTCATTTGGGCCGTTCTGTGCAACAATTTGTATCCATGTGTCAGCTTATTTCAGTGATATAGAGACTTTATATATGTAATATAATTGTGTAATAGGCACATTGCCCTTCATGTCTTGATTTTCAACATGTTTATGACATTTAAAGTGGGTGATCTTCAAGTAAGCAACCTCGACCCACCCTCCTCTCCAGTTTCCTCTCACTCAAGCAGCATTTAATGTTGTGTTGCTTCTTTTAGAATTTAAGAGACAGCTGGGTTGGGTGCTTGCTATAAAATGCTGTAAGACTCAACTTCCGGTTTTGAAACCACTTCAGGCAAATGGCACTACAAATAATTACTGGCAAGTACAGCTGAAAAGTAGCTTGAAGGCATAATTACTCCAGTCAGAACTGGTCTTTTTTCCTTTTCTGATGATTTTGTTTTCTTCCAACGTTTTGTTTTATTTATATATGTATGTATTATAAAATACACATTTACCTAATATAAACCCATTTTTAAATCATGCTTTGGCTAGTTGGATATTTAACAATTTAACTTTTTTTTATTTCTTTTTTTTGTTTAATCCTGCATAGCCACAACAGTACAAAGGGTGTAAAGAGCAGTCTGCCAAATTTTGTGAAAGAAAGTTTGTGGAAAAACAATGGCTGGCTGTTGGATGACAGTCACTGCGTGTGCAAGTTAGTGCTGGTTTAGAAATGTTCCGGGTGTTGGAGCAAAAATGAGTTTCCTCTAAAGCATTGAATCAAAGAACAGCATATCAAAATGATTTGATAGCCCTATGGCATTACTCTTTATAATAGGCCAGCAAAAAAAAAAACCCAAAAACCTACATGTAGCTCACAGATCTTACACCAGCTGAAAAAGATCCAAGAATAAAGACTATTCTTAAACCTGATCTCCAATTCAGAGCGCAGTCCACTATTTCAGGCATAGCCCAATCCACTGATTCAGGCATCCAATTTCACACAGGCAAGTAAGCTCCACCCTGACTGATTTACAGTGTGCAAGTTGGCTCTGTGACTGACTCTTGAGGAGCGTGTTACTTTATAAATAGCAGTTCTGCTGTTAGTACATTTCAGTTTGAATCCCATTTTTAGTATGTGTGTGTGTGTTTTTTAATGGCTGAAAAGATTGTATATGTAATATAAAAAAAAAAAAATTGAGTATACCAATTGAGAGTTGGCTGATCTCACTACTACACACCTACTACCCTCTCTCAATATGTTTCTGTATGACGTTTGTTTTGAAATTGTGTCTGCAAACAATCTGTTTGTTCTGGTAGATAGCAAAGAGCAATAAACACGTATATGATAACTTTTTATATGAGCTAAATTAGGAAGGACTTGATTTAGTCTTTTCAAATAACAAAGACAGAATAACCAAAACATAGGTCAGGTAACCATTGGCAAACTCAGATCACAACATGGTCTCAATTTGAAGTACTTTTTTAAAACCCAAAAAGTAATGACTAAAGCTAAGGTTTACAATTTTAAAAAGGCAAACTATGAAGGAATGCAACAGACTAACAGAAATAGATTGGAGTAAAATAGAGAAAACATTCATAGAGAAAGGATGGCTGTTTTTCAAAAATGTAATACTAGAGGCACAAAACATTCACTTCACAAAAGCAGACAAATCAAAATCTAAAACAAAATGGTTTAATAGATCAATTTAAAAAAAAAACATTCAGAGTAAAAAGGCACTTTACAGAGCGTTTGAAAGGGACCAAGAACAAAGTACACAGAAAGAGTACTTGAAACTGCAAGCACAAGTCAAAAAGGAAGTTAGAAAGGCCAAGAGAGAGATAGAAATGAACATTGCCAAGGGGGCTAAAACCAATTCCTAAAAGTAATCCAAAATTATAACAGCAAAAGAACATTCAAGGTGGAAGTAAAATGTCTAAGAGATTACAAATGGCAACATCATGGATGAAAGAAAAAAATAGCAAATATATTAAATTATTACTTTACACAAGTTTTTACAAAGGAGGATACGGACAACATGCCCCACATGGCGACCTGTTCCTATCCAGTTTTAAATAACTTTAGCATAAGAGGCAGAGGTGTTAAAGGGACTAGGAACTTTTAAAATAAACAAATCCCCTGGGCCGGATGAGATCCTCCCAATAGTACTCAAAGAAATGAAAGAAGTTATTTACAAACCACTAACCAACAGCATGCAACAGTCTCTTGAGACAGGGGTTGTACCGACAGACTGGAGAATTGCAAACATAATACCGATCCTGGTTTAAAAGGCATGTCATATGCAGCCAGGCTAAAAGAATTGAATCTATTCAGTCTTGAACAAAGAAGACTATGCAGCGAATTCTAAAAGGTATTGACAATGTTGACCCAGGGGACTTTTTTGACCTGAAAAAAGAAACCACAAATGGAGATTAGATGAAGGTATGGTAACACAGAAAATATATTTTTGCATATATTCCAGATAAAAATATACTAATCAGTAAGGTGTTGGTATCCTTTGTGTCAATGATAGCAGCCAACGAAAGCTTTGACTGATAAATTCTGATTGTCAGATTTATTTACATACGGTACAGTCAAGCTGTCAGGGCTGTTTTCAAAGCAATGTCAAATACTATCCAAGTCAGCTCTGTGTAACACGTTGATTATGTGTATGAAAACTGTGTCTTGTCGCTGCACATACTGTCCTCCTTCAGCCAATGCTGTAACAAGGTCTTTTCAGACTTTATTACCTACCTGCCATACAAATGAACACAGCATTTTTTACATGAAACAGTGAGAATCCACGAGTGTATGAACGTGCTTGTTGCAAAATGGCAAGAACTGTGAGAATCTCATAAAAACTGACCAGAGAATGGCAAGAAAGCCAGCAGCAGCTTTCATCCCTTGTGAATGGACAATAATGATGATATCACATATTCTGAATGTTGGTGGTGTGGGTTCTCAAAGAAATATTATCCATGGATCAGAGCCCGTATTATTGTACTTGCTGTCCAGGGGAGGATGCATGAAGATCCACAGGAACGCATTCTGATGGCTTCAGTTGCATTTATTCAATAACACTAATTGTTCTCTGTTCCCTTTCTTTCAGAAGCACGATCAAGGACAGATCCTGTTGGATCTAGTCTTTAAACATCTTGAATTGACAGAAAGAGACTACTTTGGATTGCAGCTGGCAGATGATTCTACTGACAGTCCGGTGAGTCGCCCTGTTGTTTTCCAATCATCCCGGGTTTCAGTGTTGTGTGTTAATCCACTGTGGTTGAACGTGCTGTATGTGTCAGGACCTCTTGATGGCGTCCAGTCAAGCTCCAGTCTACCGTACACAATGTGCTTATGTGTTGAAACTTAATCCGTTCATTCTAACATGCATTGTGCATCCTAGTCTCACTTGCTATCAAGCCTTTTTAAATAACAATATCCAATGTGTAGTATGCATTTTTAAAATTGCAGTATGTTATTAGTTCTTATGATTGGGGGAATTAGCAACATTTCAAATGTGTGTGTAGCAAAGTGTTTCATAATGATATGAAAAAGAAATTAGACTCACTTGTATTACTTTCTGTGTTAGTGTCTGTTAAGTACACAAACTGCCAGCAGTTAATATAGAATATGCAACCTAAACATTTTAATCAATTAAAAAATAGCCTAGCTTAGTAATGTTCTGTGGAATTTTAACTTAACCGATCCAGAACAATGGGAATGGTAATTAGAACCGTTACGTCACGGTTTCTAGTATGCGGCTAGCCTGTTCTATAAGATGCTGTTCTTGTTAATGGCTGAACAGGTACAAGCAAGTATCTTAAAGGTGATCATAAAAACCACAGTCTCTTGTGAGTTATCAGCTGTATTATAATTGTGTGGCTTGTTATGTACAGTAGGTGAAATAGTGATGAGCTGCCAAATTTCACTGAGTAATCTCCATTGCTGAATATAATGGAGTGATCCTAGTCAGCAAACAGGAAAAAAGTAAATGTGGAAGATTTGTGGATTAAAGAATTGGCTGGCGTGATGTAAACACAAAATCTTACAGATTCGGTGTTGGATTACACCAGGAGGAAGCATCTTTTTAAATATTACATTTGCCACTTTAAAACAGTAACCGTGTCCAGTAATAATTCACTTTCTTTTGTAATTGTCACTGTATAATCGCTACTGTATAATGTAATGGAAAATGAAGTGTTTTTATTATGTTTCCACCACACAATGAATACTGTAGACTCATTTGGCTACATCTGATTTAAGTGTTTGATTTTATCTGTACTTTGTAATCTGTGACTGACGGTAATATACAGTGCTACCTTCAGCATGAGTGTCAGCATAAACCATTGAGCATCTTGAAACGGAGGGTGAAACCAAAGTAAGTGCTTTCACATTGAATTGCTCATTAATTAACTGCAGCACATACCACCAGTATTGCATCTAATGCAAATACATTTTTAAAGCTATCATTTTACCCAGGGGATAATGACTCTGACAGTTATCTGGGAACAGCTCCAAGCATACCTCAAACAGACAGCCAAGAGTTGCAAGATTTCTTTGCTGACTGTTTTCATGGTAAATATTTTGCAGAGGTGGCTGGATCCAAACAAACCCATTAGGAAGCAATTAAAAAGTAAGTTTCCCTAATCTTACTGTTGCCCTTTTTAAATTACTGGACGTAATTGTAATATATACTTATACCAAGCATTTTTTATTGTTTGCATTGTAGGGGGATCTCCTCATTGTTTGAACTTTAGAGTCAAATTCTTTGTAAGTGACCCAAATAAACTACAGGAAGAGTACACAAGGTAAGTCGATATAAATGATTTCCCTTTAGAGGGGGTGGTAGGTATACTGATGAGAAGTAACACCTAGACTACACTGTCTTAACCAACTTTAAGGAAACAAACCACATTGAGTATATCTGCAGTCAGTCTTTGGAAAGGACATTTGTGTCTCGGGGTTGTCTTTCTTTCTTTTGCATTAAAGTCTTCACAGGGTTAATAGATTTTCTAATAGGTTGAAAAGGCAGGTGAAGGCAGTGCATTGTGAGCTGTCATCTACTCTTCCTGTGAAAGCCCTTGCAATGTATACAGTCACTGGAGGTAATAAATACATGTGTGACCCTGTAGTAGAGAAAGTGCAGTATTGTGCACAGCATCACATATGAAATTGGGTTAAAGACTGGGGAAAAATAACAAACAAATAAATAGAGGAACTTTAGAAACATGGGAATTTGTGGTGTTAGTTTGGCATTTCATGTATTGATTGTTCCTTTATTAGGTACCAGTATTTTTTGCAGCTGAAGCAAGATATTCTCACTGGAAGGTCAGTAAAATACTTTAAAGTACATGAATCTGTGAAACACTGCTTGATTTTAATTTCAATCATGGTGATGCTTTTAAAGTGTTTTCTCAATTGCTTTCTTTGACCTCCTCTTAAGGTTACCTTGCCCGTACAATACTGCAGCGCTTCTGGCCTCCTATGCTGTTCAGTGTAAGTATATCAAACTTTGAAGTTCAAGGGAAGCTGTGTATTGCACATTTGTGTCGCCAAATGTGTATAAATCTTTCATTTTGTAAAATGTACATTATCACTTTGTATTTAGTGTTTTTTAACCGGGTTCCCAAATTTACTGTGCCTTCTTTTCTATTCATGTACAAAGAAAAAGAACATACATTTAAATGTAAAGTTCCAAAAAGCAAAAGATAGTTGTGTGGTTTCGTGGGGACAGGAACACTTTTGCATAACAGCACAGTGCTTAGACAGTCTGTCAATTTCAAGTTAAAATGAAATGCATAAGTAAAATGCTGTCACACAGTAACATTGCAGTTTGCAGAACTGACCTTTGTGTTCCCAGATGGTGACCTGGTCTGTAAGTAAAACTCGCTTTCACACTGTATGCTGTAGATGGTGCTTTAACCTAGTTGTGAAAGAGAGCGTACGGATAGTACAGTGTCACAAAAAATGTCAGAATTATACAGTAGAATGTGAGAAGACCTAAACACTTGGCAGCAGTGAAAGAAAGATGCTGCACTGTATGCACGAACTGTGCCCAGACACCCTCTGATGAATAAAAAGATGCTGCACTGTATGCACGAACTGTGCACAGTCACCCTCTGATGAATAAAAAGATGCTGCACTGTATGCACGATCTGTGCCCAGACACCCTCTGATGAATAAAAAGATGCTGCACTGTATGCACTAACTGTGCCCCAGACACCCTCTAATGAATAAAAAGATGCTGCACTGTATGCACTAACTGTGCCCCAGACACCCTCTAATGAATAAAAAGATGCTGCACTGTATGCACTAACTGTGCCCCAGACACCCTCTGATGAATAAAAAGATGCTGCACTGTATGCACTAAATGTGCCCCAGACACCCTCTGATGAATAAAAAGATGCTCTCTGTATGCACTAACTGTGCCCCAGACACCCTCTAATGAATAAAAAGATGCTGCACTGTATGCACTTTGCCCCAGATACCCTCTGTAACCAGGCACAGTTCTGAGATGATGTAAGCCTAAATGATTAACGTCTTGGGTCAGATGATGAAGCACAGTTATCCAGTTAACCCTTCCACTTCATGTTTACAGTGGTTCATGGATTCTGGTCACTGGCCATAGTTTGTGGATTGACCTGAATACCATCACTGGGGAAAATGCAGTTTTTGAAAAAATGCTGGAGGCAAAGCACATGTATTACTAAGCTTTCAATTGTGTGGGTATCCTTTTATAGCAAGCCTGTATTCTCTGTGGGGTTTAAAATGTGGAATTGGTATATAGGTCAAAACTGAAGCAGTCTCAGCCTTCCTATGTTAATAACCACACATGTCAGTTTGTGTTTGACATTCTTTTCATGGTTTGCCACAGTTATTCAGATATACTATTCTTTAATTGTCACTGGACATTGGCCTTGTCCATCACAATGTTAATCCATTCGTACGTGTTTTGTTGCCTCCTACACTTTGTGATCTAATTTAAGTAACGCTGCCTGCTTTGTGTTTCAGCTGAACTGGGAGACTGTAACCAGTCAGAGCACTTGCCTGGCTACCTCGCCGATTACTGTTTCATCCCAAACCCTCCTCAAGACTTTGAAAAGGAAATTGCAAAACAACATCAGCAACACAAGTAAGGCTCACATATGAGTAAAAAAAGCATGTGCCATGGAGCCATGGCGCTTAACTTTGTGAGGACATTCTTAACCACTTCTAACACACTGCTGCAATGCTGGAGTAAACAGACAGACGAGACTAGACTGTCCATATCTGAATAGTAAATGTTCTAGTTCCAGACAATTGAAATACCCTGAAAGATTAAATCTTGGTGTGTTGATTCTTTTATGGAGAAATAGATACACAAATGATTAATTCATTGATAGTGTGTTGTAATAAGGTACGTGTTTCATGGTTTGCACATTTTTATAAAGTTTTTTTTTTTTTTGTTCTGTTGTTGCAGAGGCTTGTCTCCAGCAGAGGCTGAATTAAACTATGTAAATACAGCGCGCACATTAGAATTCTACGGAGTCGAATTGCACTATGCAAGGGTAAGTGTTCAATGGGCCTTTTATCAAATCATGTGTGTTCTATATATGCTTTTCCATTTGTCACAGCTGATCTAGAACATGTACTGTATATACATTTTAAAAAGCAGTAATCAATGGAAATTGTGCTTCCCTAAACAAAACCAAAAAAGCACCTTTTTTACATAATATAATGCATCAAACTGTAAAGGGTTTATTGGGTTTCATTTAATACATGTAAGTTCCCCTCCTAAAATACGATCTAACTAAGTTTGAAGTTTAATTGCGTTTAGTAAATATCAAAATCCAGTCAACGAGGGGACCCCCAGAAAACAAGACTGCTTTGTGTCTTTTGTCATAGTAGAGAGCGATTGCTACAGTTGAGTGTACGCTGGCTGGGGCTAGTGAGGGCTGCACAATAGACAATACGGCACTGGACATTGGAAGAAGTCATTGTGTCCATTCATAAATACGCTGATAGCTGTGTAATCTGATGCCTTTGAAATTCTTAAGCCAACAGTGGCCTCCACAGCTAGAGATGACAGCTTGATATACAGTAATAGGACGTGGAAAACTGACCAAGCATTAAGAGTTAAGGTTAACCAAGAAAGAAGCATCTGTGTGATCGGGCTTATCACAATCCTTATTTTTATAAATGGCATGAATGCAATGACTGTTAACCTAGAAGATTTCTTCATTGATCTTGGCTGCACCAGATGTTTCCCTGTTTTGAAAATTGTTCAATATAAAACAGAAGATATTTGAAAAATAGAACAAAATTAAAACAAACATCTGTTAAAGTTGCCTTCAGTAAAATATGTTCCCACTGAGACTGCCCAAACAGAATGCAGTCTGTCTTAAAATCGAGGCTTTTAAAGCATGGTGGATGTCCCTTTCCATCAGCAGGGATGGGAATAAGACTCCTATTGCATAGCAGTTTGATCCATTCCTGGTTTTACTTACACACCTGCGCTTGTTACCTACACGCTGTAGCTAATCAAGCTTGTAGTAAAACCTGGAATGGGTGACGCTGCTGTGTAATGGGAGTCTTTCCTACCCTGATCAATTCCAATGGTGTGTAGGAGCAGTAACACACGTACTGCTCAGTCCTTAGTCCTGCTGTGCATTTCTATACTATGTTCTTGGAGGCTGGTGTTAGCAGTGTTATGCAAAGTAACAAAATGCTGAATTAACAGTTAATGTTCTGTTTTCTCTTGTTTTCAGGATCAAAGTAACACTGACATTTTGATTGGAGTCATGTCAGGAGGGGTTGTAATTTATAAGAACAGGGTACGAATCAACTGCTTTCCATGGTAAGAATATATATATGTTTTAAATGAGCTATATGTTCACATGTGGGTACTCTCGCAATCCACTTTTTTGAAATGGGCATTACAGGGATGGAAGTAAGACTCCTATTGCATAGCAATTTCACCTATTCCAGGTTTTACTCCGAGCTTCATTAGCCACAGGTGTGTCTTATTAAAATGTTTAGTAAAACCAGGAATGGATCAAACTGCTATGCAGTGGGAGTCTTACTTCTGTCCCTGCATTAACTTGCTAGACGGTGGAGCTGCAGTAGGAAAGGCATTGATTGCACTGCACTCAGATACAGTGCCTCCTACCCGGACATGCCACGGCTCCACACACTCCTCCCAGGTACTGCCGCTTCAAGAGGTGGAAAAGGGATTTCCTATCTGGAAGGCAAGATGTTGTGGCATGTTTTGTACTCGACAGCTAATCTGCTTTTAGAACTCGACTGCCAAGTTCATGCAGCAGTACAATTACAAGTTAGAGAGAAGAGTCTGAAATGTAAATATGCAGTTATGAAATGCTTTTTAGAGCCCCTCGACAATCCACTTAAATATTAAACAAAATACTGAAATGCAATAGACCCCTGGGCGTTCTGTCAAATGCCAATTATATGCTGCCGAGCAAAAGGAAGATAGTGAGGGAACAAGAACCTCACATTCGAGAACAGTGTACTGTACAACTCCTTTCCATACTTTGATTTCATGTGATTAAAAACATGTGATCTTAATAGGCAAAACAGACATTGATTCTATATAAACTGTACAAAAGGTTCATTCCAGTGTAGCTCTGTTTTCTGAATCACTTGGGAATCAAAAATACACTGAAGAGTGCAAGTGTACAGGTTGTGGACAAAAAAATGGAAACACCTGGGTAAATGAGGGACACCAAGTATATTGAAAGCAAGGGTTTCCACACAGGTGTGGCTCATGCGTTAATTAAGCAAATAACATCCCAGCATGCTTAGGGTCATGTATAAAAATGCTGGATAGGCCCGGTTGCCTATAATTATGGCTAGCATGGCTGCAAGAGGAGACCTCAGTGACTTTGAAAGAGGGGTGATTGTTGGGGTGCGTTTGGCAGGAGCTTCAGTGACCAAGACAGCTCAACTTGCTGATGTTTCACGAGCAACGGTGTCTAAGGTGATGTCGGCATGGAACTCCGAGGGAAAGACATCATCAGCAAAGGGCATCAGTGGGCGGAAGCGCATACTCCAGGATCATGATATCCGTGCATTAATTCGAAGTGCAAGGCAAAACAGGCGAGCAACTGCAGATCAATTGACTGCAAATTTCAACCTGGGGCGCGAGTAGCCTCTTTCATCAAAAACGGTCCGCCGAGAACTCCACAGAGCGGGATACCATAGTGGCCCAACGCCCTATTAAGTGACTTTACATTGGTGTTTCCATTTTTTTGTCAACTACCTGCACATTCTAATTGAGAAAAAAATGATTATTTTTAGAGCTCTAAATGTCCTCCCCAAGGGGCCCTCCTACATCCTAATTGTTATCTATTAGAATAGTTTATTGTTTAAAGTTTTATTTTACAAAACAAAAATCAGTTTTGGGATGTAATAATAACGATGAGATCCTTTCTTGTGTGCTGAAGTACCACAGTAGAGAAATCTGGGTGCTGGGTGGTATTTTTGAGATCAGAGATGTGCCTAAAAAATGAGGTCATTCTTACAGGAGCTCTGCTGCAGTAGTACTTTACATGCCACTCAAACTTCTGATTGGCTGTACGTGCAGACTGCTTGCAGACAATGCAGGATTTCAAATGCTGGTTTGTTACAAGCCAAAGGATTTGCAAATGTGAATTAGCCTGGTGGTTTCCCTTGATTTCCAGTGCAGTGCTTTAAGTGCTAAATCCCTGCCAGGATTAGTTTGCAACAGCTGCTTCCCCAGCCTGGCATGATCAGTGGATCAGAGGGACCTCGAGCACCTCATCGCACACACCCCAGATCCTATAAAGTGTTCAGCAAGCGGAGTGCAGCTGCAGTGCTGTTTCAGTACAGCCACTTGCCAGGGTGTCTAGTTTAGACCAATGCATGATCTGTAACACTGCTAGCTGTTTAAGGTTTTATTGCATTGAGCTTGCCATTGAAAAACAGCTGTACATAGGAACCAGAAATAAAGTTACTGCCTACCTTTGATGTGAATATATTAAAAGCCTTCAGAATGTTTTTGTTTTGCATTGTGGTATGATAATATTTCAACCTTTTTGTTGTGATTTATTATTTGTAAAAATTAACTTTCAAAACTCTGGCATTTCTGCTTAAAATATTTGTTGTGGTAGCTACTACTGTGGTGTCCTGAATCTGATTTTTAAAGAAAAAAAGGTTTTTAAAAATCCCAAACAGTAGAGTTCCTAGTGTTAATATTTATAGTCTTGGTTTAGTATATGAGTGTAGTGGAGGATCATTTGCATCACTGAGTGTCTCTTTGTCTGTGTCCCCTCTTTTATCCAGGTTGAAGATTGTAAAAATATCTTTTAAATGTAAACAGTTTTTTATTCAGCTCCGAAGAGAAGTGGTGAGTAAACATCTAACCTAGTGGACAGCTAATTATTTTGGAAAAACTAGCAAGTCTGTAATGCCTGATAACCTGGCTGCGATCTCTGAAAGCAATATAATACTTCTTAACAAACTGTATTCCCAGATGAAGGATACAACGTCTAAAATGAATCAAAAATAAAATGAAAATGTTCTATTTTCATTGACATAAAGTCGGTGTCCTTTTCTTCAGGCACTTTACCCTTTGTGTGACACATTGGAAAAACCTTCTGTACTCTTGCTACATGTTTAACTGAGCTATCTCTGAAGTAGTGAACTTTGAATGAAGTTTTTAAGTGAAACTAGGTCTTCAGTGTCCCGAGTGGAAGACCTGGAAATGCATGACTTTAATAATGCAGAGGACACAGGTTTTGAAGCAGCTGGTATGAAAGCTGAATCCAGTGATGTCATGATGCATAATTTAGATTGAGTCTAGCCCATGATGTGTAAGTCAGACCTACGGGCTAGTCGAAGCTGAGCAATGGTAATGTGAAGATTTCTAGTAAAATACATTACGTCATTATTATATTATTTTACTGGGTTTCATTTTTTTTCTTTGTATTCTGTATTTAATACACCTTGAACAATATGCCAAGTTTTTTTTTCGGTCCTAGTAAAGTACAGTATGCTGTGGTGAGAATAAGGGTTTGCTAATGTGACAAATGCTTTTGAAATGACATTAGATCAAAAGGGCTGGAGGGCTCCATCAAACATTGTGGCTTTTCAAATGTGATTTCCCTTCCTAGTCTGCTTAAAATCTGCTGTTTGAAATTGGTTTGCAGCGTAACAATGTGTCCTTTTCACAAAGCATTAACTTATTGTTTAAAGAATTATTTTTAAAGAAGGATTACATTAAGTTAGGTGTGGAACTACTGTAGACATTTGAAGATAACAACAGTTAGGCCCAGTAGCACCAAATCAGTTATACATTATAGAAGTGTATAAACTTGCCAGTTTGCATTTTCAATTAAACTCCTCTTTCTTCTTTACTGTCTTGCAGCATGAATCTAGAGAAACGTTATTAGGGTTTAACATGGTCAACTATCGCGCTTGCAAGAATCTGTGGAAAGCATGTGTGGAACATCACACATTCTTCCGCTTGGACAGACCTCTGCCTCCACAGAAGAACTTTTTTGCACATTACTTCACATTGGGTTCAAGGTTCCGGTACTGGTAAGTAACATAAGACAGTGGGGAAAATTAATCAATCAATTAATCAGTCTATCAATAAAAAATAGTACAGTTGATGGAATAGTTTTCATTTCAGTATGGGTAGGTAGGTAGTTACTGCTTTTAATCACATGAAAAGTTAATTTGGAGAAACCAGGGTTAGGCTGACCTAGGTGCTTCTGGTCCAGGTCTTTGCTCCAAGCAAGTCCTTGTTTATTCAGCTTAGCCAAATAAACCCTTGACCATCTCCTTTTTAATCGTTTAATTTGACCTGTTAAACCTGGAATGGAACACAGCTCCAGGAACGGAGCTGCCTGCCCCTGCAATACATTAGACTTGTGCCTCGTTTCCCTGACGTTACAATGATGATGAGATGGTAGATGGTTTCATGTGTTTGGGCTGCCGTTCCTCATTGAACACATTGAGAGATGTGCTTCGCTGTTTCCTGGTTGAGAATGGCTGCTTGAAGCAGGTGTCTGCCGCATGTTTACTGTGATTCAAATGGGTAAGCTGAGTGTCTTAGCACTCTGCACACTCATGTGCAAGTCTTTGTAACCATCCCATGTTCATGACTTCCCAAACCCTTTACTGAGGATCCTCTTAAAAAAATAAAAAAATAAAAAAATAAATAAAGCTGTCCTGTTTTGACTCCCAGCAGTCGGGTAGCAAAGCCCTATTGCTTCTCATATTGATCCCTCAACTGAAAAATAAAGTGGCAATGATGAGACTATTGCTAATGTGTATATACCGCTAATGTGTATTAGTATATGTACAGGTACTGCTGCCTGAACAAATGCAAATATCCTGAGATTGTGGGGGTGTTTTGTGTTTTTTCTCCTGTTTGAGCACTCCCATTTTACTGGGTTGGACAAAAGTGAATCCTGACATCTGTAACCTCATCATCATTCTGTTGAAATGGACTGTCCCTCGCGTGACAAATGGCATTCCTGATGAATTGTAGCAGTTCAGTTTCAGTCCTCATGGTCAAGGCACCAGATCTGACAGGCTTGGCTAGAGGGCTGCTGAAAGATGCTCTTTTGGCAGGTGCTTCCATGCCCCACAGTCTCGTAAGTGACTCTGGACACAGTAATTGTCCAGGAATGGTCATGCGTTTCGCTAGAACAGTTTAACCCTCTTCCAGACTTGACTTGTTATAGCAATGCTACCTGTCTGCCCATGGTAGCCCTACACCCTATAGACAGTGGCGGGTGCTTCTTGTACCAGAAGATCAGCCACCAAGGTAACTTCTGCGTCACAATTATTATTTATTTATTTAGTTAGGATAAGAGTTCAATTTTAAAAGAGAAACTACTTTGACTAGTTGTTAATAGCAAGTGTGTTTGCATAGCTAACTTTAATTGCATTTTGTTTCATGTTTTGCAGTGGCAGGACAGAAGTACAATCTGTGCAGTATGGCAAAGAAAAAGGCATCAAGGACAGAGTTTTTGCCAGGTATAGTGAATTCTCTTCCAAAATATGGATTTGTAATAATCAGTTAAAGATTTTATGTAGCAAATTTGCGTTCACTGTGATGTTTGACTGGGAGGGCAGTAACAACCACGTGTTGTTTTTTTTAGGTGGGGAGGTTAAGAACATAGAGATGTATTGCATGTATATCCAGTGCTCCCTTGCTATAACACAGGTCTCGAGGGACACACACTATGAGCGTTATAAACGGAGGAGGAGGTGGGGGGCGCTGCAGGACACATAACAACACACATCTGACTAAAATACAAAATAAAATAATTCCCTCTCTATAATGCACATATAGTGAAGCAAAAATGTAACTTTCCGTGAATTAACCAGGCATAACACCATGTAATCAACTGTATATTTTTTACAAAAAAGAGGGTAACATTCCCACTCGTGGATCATTTTAATTCGCAGTTTTTAAACCTAGCTAAACAGTGGTCAGGAGTTCAGTTTGAAGCGACAGACAAGCAAACCAAGTGTGAGTAGGACGGCAGGTCTGGAGAGGGGAAGAGGGAATGGGCTCGCCCCAGGTTCAGCTGCCAGAGCGGGTCTGAAACGAAGCTTTACATTAGGAAAGATAACCACGTAATAGGCCTAAGATTTATTTAGTTATAAAACGAATGCTGAATAAGATGTCCGTGTTATAAAGTGCCAGCGCAGCATTTCTTCAGTTCAGATACTGTATCAAAAGGGAGAGACAGAAACAGAAGTTCGACTGAAGTTGTTTATTAGTTTCAACAATATCG
Organism: Acipenser ruthenus; assembly: GCF_902713425.1. Classification (NCBI taxonomy): domain Eukaryota; kingdom Metazoa; phylum Chordata; class Actinopteri; order Acipenseriformes; family Acipenseridae; genus Acipenser; species Acipenser ruthenus. Next base: position 51,923,287 of record NC_081198.1, read on the forward strand.
GTACTGTATTTACTGTAGAAATATTGCATGAATCACTAGTATAGGGAGTTGCAGGACATGCTGTAGAAGCGTTATATTATTATTTGTTTATTTAGCAGACGCCTTTATCCAAGGCGACTTACAGAGACTAGGGTGTGTGAACTGTGCATCAGCTGCAGAGTCACTTACAATTACGTCTTACCCGAAAGACGGAGCACAAGAAGGTTAAGTGACTTGCTCAGGGTCACACAATGAGTCAGTCACTGAGGTGGGATTTGAACCGGGGACCTCCAGGTTACAAGCCCTTTTCTTTAACCACTGGACTACACAGCCTCCCTATATCCAAGGCGCGTTATAATCGAGAGCCTTCTAGCGAGGAAGCACTGTAGTGTTATCAGATTGAGCTGGTCTTTGTTGTAATAGACTTACTGCCAGCAGACCCGACACGTATTGGAGACTAGCGATTATTTGAGACCGGTGTTTATATTAGACTAGCTTCACATGCTTCATGCGGTTATTGAGAAGCTGCTAAACATTCCAGCGGCTTTGTTAAGAGGTTGTGTGTCAGTGGGAACTAAGTAACAGTTTTGTTTTATAACAAAATTACATTGTATTGTACAACTTCAAGTATAAAGCGAAAGTATTATTACGGTCTTTATATGCACTGGTTAACAAGGATACGGTATGCAATACATTGTTAATACAACAAAACACATTAAAATACACCAAGAGGTTTGTATCTGGCCTACTTTTAGCACGCTTAAAATTATCAAAACTTTTAATAACGTAATAACTGCATTAAACAAATATGCATTACATGTAGGCCTACCTTAAATTGTTTATTATTATTATTATTATTATTATTATTATTATTATTATTATTATTATTATTATTATTTATTAATCCTGAGAGTCACTTTCATCGGTGTCACTTATTAGCAGTTCATTATGCTCAAGCTCCTCCTCCTCTTCCTCAGCTTCAATGGCAATGACAGAGACCTGGTGTTTAACAGAGACCTGGCGTTTATTTACAGTATTTGCCAGCAGGCCTGGCGCGTATTGGAGACAGGCGATTATTTGAGACCTGGCAATTTATTTGTTTTATGGTATGCCAAGTAACATAATTTTTTTTGTCTTTACTTCTGTAAGGTGTATTGTGATTGCAGTCAAACTGCAATATAATTTAAATGTAGAAGTTTGTATTTTAGTGAATTGCTACAATACCACGTAGGACTTTGGAAGATATGCGATTTAATCAGATTAAAGATGATACAAGATTAAAACCCTTAATTAAATTCCATTATGTAGCAATGAATATCCTGGACTTCTCAGCACATTTTCAGTGGCTGGCATTCAGTGTGTTGACGTAGCAACTGCTGTGCTACAGAGAGATTGCTCCGGTCATAAAAAGTTGGGGCACTGAAGAACACAGTGATGCAATGTGGTCAGTTTTTCTGAGAAGTTTCCACTCAGAACAGGAAACGCAGAAACCAATGTGCGAGGGGTGGGACCCGCAGGTTCAGAAAGCAGTGTGAAATAGTGAGTGCTCCTGTCTTGACAGAATTAATTTTTTAATGGAGGAAGCTAATTGCAAAAGAAGATGGAACCAGTGTGAATTATAGTATGCATAAAGCAGGTATGTTTGTTGAGGATTACACCGAAAGAGTTACACCTGGTGAATCGTGTGTGTCTGTGTGTGGAATCGTGGGCGTGTGTTATTTGTTTAAATAGAACAGTGATGTCTTTTTGCTGAACCCAAAAACCTAAGCTGTTTAAAACACAGCCATTTAAGATCTTCTTTGGTTAGATTGTTGTGCTTTTTAATTTAATTGTAGTAGACGTATTTAGAGTGCATTTTTGTTTTGGTGCAAATGTGCTTTCAGGAAGCACGGGTGTGCAGTCAGGTGGATTGAACAGGTGGTGTGTGCAAGGTTTAAACGGAAAGCCTGATACATTTGCTTTTCAAACCTGAAACGTGAGCACCCATTCTGTTACAGATACTGATCCCCGCAATTTAAAAGGTCTGTATTTCATTTTCTTAAAGGGAAAAACTTGTTTGATCTACAACGTAATAATAACCGTAATCATTTTAACATTACATTCTCATGTCTGAATGCAAGAACTGTAAATAGAAATGTAGTGCTCTGTTACAGTATACAGTGTGCAGTTGAATTACGTACAGTGCTGAAATTATTTGTTTTCAAATTACAGTGGAGGTTGGCCCACTGAAACCGGTTCAAACTGGTAGCCACTCCCCTTGCAGCAAGTGGATGGGAGAAGCAACACGAGAAATGTTTTCAGCATTTTTCATCCTTTTAGTGTCATCGAGCATTATAGCATGGAATTGAGAAAAGCTTATCTGTGCATGAGATCTAGTTTGACCTTATTCCATTTTTTTTCATACACATCATGGTTGGTTTAGCTTTTGGTGACGTGTGCTTTTGGTAGAATGGATTTGTGGTGCTTCTTCTGTGCTCCTGGGCTCTTCTGTGCTCCTGGGCTCTTCTGTGCTCCTGGGCTCTTCTGTGCTCCTGGGCTCTTCTGTGCTCCTGGGCTCTGGTTTTGTAGTCAGCATGTGGCTGATGGCAGTGTGGGTGTGTAATTAAACGTGTTTACATTAATGGAGTGCACAGGCAATGTTTGCTGAAGAACTTCTCTTCTAACAAATTCATACAGGGGTTTTCATCCAGTTTTTCAGTTTAATTGTTTATATCTTTGTTCAGCCTTTGGCATTTAAGATAACTACTTCCACTGCTGAACAATTTTATTCCCCGTTGTGAGGGAAACCGGTTTATGATTTTTAAAAAAAAAAGACCTAGAGGTGTCATTTAATGTAGGTCAGCTGATCATCTGCTACATTATTATAATGATTATTATTTTATGTATAAAATTATCTTTTTAGTTCAGTGTGTTGCATTATAATGTTTACAAAACAAACATTTAAACACATTCTGACATTAGTAATTATTCTAACCATGGATGCAGTGTGTCACTGCTTTCTGACCCAAGCACAGTGCACTTATCAATACTGACCATGTGACAATGTAAACAGTGTAAGCTCAGGTTTATTTAACATGGTAGGGTGTTAAGCTGAAGGCTTCATGGTCACAACTAGACCCGTGTTCAATGCTGCAGGCAGATATAATAGTCCTGGATTGCTCAGTTATGTACATGAAAACATTTCCTATTGTGCTAATGTTACATTTGAAACCACTTTCACAGGCTGATTGCATTAGTGATTTCTAGCTGCTCAAGGAGAAAGTTGTGATTTATTCCAGTTCTGCAAGGTTTTTTGAGGTTTTAGAAAACGCACGCTGCTCAGTTGTTTGAGAGGCTTGCATGCATTGTTCCTAAATGACTTGCATGACTGTTTCAGGTCCCCAAGTAAACCATTGTCCCGGAAGCTGATGAGTGGGATGGACTGGGATACGGTGAGCCGGAATTCCCTTTCGGATGAGCGGCTGGAGACACAGAGCCTCCCCACACGCTCCCCCCCTGGAACCCCTAACCAGTGAGTCGAGCACACAAGCAACATTCCACTACTCACAGGAATGTTACATTGATGTTCCAGAACAAATCTTGTTAGTTTTGTATTTATTTAAATCTTTAGCTCTCCAGGATATATAACCCTTCTTGATATTACAACAGGTTCCTGAGGGACATCAGCCATTTGCAATCTCACAATATAAAAGTAATAATACAGTATTTTTATTTAAACTAATCCAGTAGTGTTACTTCTTGGTTGACTAATCCTGTCATTCAGGGCTTTGTATGCAAATGCCCTGGAGGAATAGTTGACTAACTTCTTTGAATTCAGAGGTTAGATAAGATGGGATTTACTAGCACAAGAGCTGCCCCAATCTAGTATATTACTGTAATCAAGTTTGTGTGCATTTCAAACATTTCAAAACATTATTTTACAACCAGTTAATCTAAAGACCAAATTCAGTATAGTATTGTGTTGAAGTGTATGTTACTGATCTGCTGCAGAGGTTATGACCTGGGTCTAATCAGAAATGGTAACAATGCATTTTGAATGTTTATGTATTCCAGATAAAGCTTCTGAATTCCATTGTAATTCCATGTTTACAAGTATTCATATTACTAGCTTGCTTTCACAAAACCGATATGGGCACACATGTTACCATGGAGAATAAAATCTCTTCATATTGACACCTTTCATCAATCCTTTGATCGCCAGCATATGTAACTGGGAATTCAGCAACTGGCTCGTCTTCATTTGTAAAATGAGGGAAATCTTGGTTAATCTTCCTTAATTCATTCTGAACTGAAGGCCCTTTCTTTAAGTTAACGCTGTTCATTTTGTGTTAAATCCAGTAGGAACTCCATGTTTGCACAAGAAGGAACCCGCTTACGACCGTCTTCCGTTGGACATTTGGTTGGCCACCTGATCCACACGTCGCCAAGTCAAGTCTTTGCCAACCACAAATCCCCCTCCTCCACGCAAGCAAACAGTATCAGCCTGGACTCCTCCTCCCCGTAAGTGCTGTCGAGCTGCTGTGTTTTCAGGTTCAAGAAATAGGGACCCTTACACTGATCGTGTCTGTCCGCCTGTCACACGATAACTGCCTTGATTGTGCACCAAACGTTAGTCCTGTGCTCCCAGCCTCCTGTATATGTTTAGATTGCACTTGAATATAATCCGATGGCCAAAATACTGTTACAAGCCCATTTTGTCCTGAGATCCCCGGGTTTATACAATGCTTTTTTTTTTTTTTTTTTTTTGGTGAATTTTCTCAATTGTGGTAGAATAATAATATACAACACAGAAGGTATAGAAGGTAGAACTGTGTTATAATTGGATATTTAAATTGAATTACTATTGGTCAATGTTTTTAGCCGAATAGATTGTTGCTATGATTTATTATTCATTCACTTTTTTTTTTTTTTACCTTAAGCAGTCCAAAAGCTCTGACGTTTCAGCAAAATGAAGGGGGGTTTTGATATGTGGTGATGCCATGAAAAGGCCCGTGATCACATTCATGATATTTCCATTGATCTCCATCAAAGAGTAACAGGTTTCCGTGACCTGCCTCCCTGTAACATGTTTTCTTAAACTGTGGTTGATTTATACTTTGAGCCAAGAAACAACCAGTTCTTGTTAAACCGTGTTGTCCACATTTTTGTTGGCTTAAAAAGCATCCAACAGAGGATGCATGCTTGTGAAGGCAGCATGTGTTTCTGCAGTGATTTTAATACTGCACTTTATTCCTTGTAAACTGTATGGTTTATTGATACCAGGAACTTCATTTAAAAAACAGCTTCCCCTTCTAAATGACACAGAAAATGATGATTTGAATGCTGTAGTGTCATGTTTCTCCCTTTGGAGATGAATAATAACTACTGTTAAAACAATCTCTCATAAAAATCGCCATCTCATGAATTGAGATCTAATATGGGCCAGTGTGCCTTTGGATATCAAGCATCTCATCTCTGGAACTCCTTGCCTTCGAATATTAAAACAGCCTCTTCACAATACCTTTTTACATCATTCATAAATATGTACTTTAAATCTGACCTGGGCTGCAAATCCTGTAAATACTGACTCTGAACAGATCGTGTCAATTGGAATTGTTCTGTTTGTTATGCATTTATTTTGTATTCCTGTTTTTATGATTTAAGTGTTTTTGTCCTGTTTGAATGATTGTCTTCTGTTTCCATTGATTTTATAATGTTGTTTCCTGCTGGCTTCTCCTGCCAGGACCTCTGTTTTAATAATCAGAGGCATCTCTCAAGGGCTTTATCCTGGTTAAATAAATGCATTTGAAATGTAATTTGAAAAAGCAAATGATCTTACCGGGTATTTTCATAAATGTAACTTTGTTATAAAAGGTAACCTGTTGAGTCTTCTGACTTTCTGTCGTGTTCACGGTTAATGCGTTTTCCAATCCTTTTTACTGTGAACCATTTCCTTAAGGAATCATGTTAACTAATTGGATGTGTAAATTATGTGTAGTGTGGGACTCTTAATCAGTCGGATCGTGTGAAGCTAGTTCTGTGGGACACCCTTTCAGTCTCTCTGGTTTCTTAAGTAGCCCTCAAGATCCTCCTGCACGGAATTTACCAAGATAATGAAAACTAACAAGAGAGGGAATGCATTTAGAAAACGACTTGACAGATTCTTATTTTAATACAATTGCATTTCTGCTGGGAGAATGTACAAAGCCAACACACACACACACACACACACACACACACACACACACACCCACCGCTGGTTTTATTTATTTATTTGTTTGTATTGTGGAAATTGCCTTGGGCGGTAGCACCAAGCTCTGCTTCGTTTCCAGACTACAAAATAGGCTGCTTTCATGGCAGTCCTCTAAGCATTCATAATGAAGCTCCAACTTGGTTGGGCAGAAATAAAGAGCTGCAGTCTGTGCCCAGGGCATGGTTGTTAATGCTCTCAGCTTGTTATGCTAATATGGTTACCGTGGGATGCACCATTACATTCCTTGTTCTGTTTAATAAAATAAATTCAGGCAGGTACCAGTATGTGCTAGAGTATAGATGAATGTAATTTACATGTAAAGTCTTTTTTCCCCTCACTGATTTGGGGATGGTACCTACAGCCATTGTCTTACAAATGCAACACAGCGGGTCTTTTTTATTATGTTTTTGTTTAGGTTTTATTCCTAAAACTGCTGAAAGCACTGCTGATGTCTAATACTAGCTTGTCATTGTGTGATGAGAAACTCAATGGAGACCACTCGATGTGCTTGTATCTTCGTTTTATTGGTAACCCAAGCCTCCAGAGCTGAAATACCAGCATTTCATTTGTTTTGCTATTTGTTTAAACATTCACCCAGCACTGGGGGGCTCTGCTCAGTTTTGTGGAATTGAAGAAAGAGAAACATTCAGACATGCATTCATGTAGGCGACACAAGTAATCCTCTAATCTCCATTTAATTCTACATTGAAAACGAATTAGCAAGAACATACATGTACACGTGTACCTCTGCACCTCGTCAAGAGTTTGGAAGTTTTATTGACATACTGTAAGGAAGTCTGTGCTTAAGTCGCTTATTCGAGTCCCCTGGTTAGGATGTGCAGGTACTATAGTACAATATGTCATGGTCTAGCTGCCCAAATTGTCCGTTTACTTTGTTTTCTCCATCTAGATTAGTAATGGTTTTTTTTAGATTTTTGTATTTTATTTTATTTATTTATTTATTTATTTTTAAGGTCACAAGACACAACAATAGATGGCCAGCCTCCAGCATTACCGCCCAAGCAGTCAAAAAAGAACAGCTGTAACCAGATCAATCGGTGCCACTTCCAGCAGGAGCTGGATAACCACATTCATGAAATGTATGATGTCCCTGTCGCATCAGAAAAATCAGTGGTAAGATTTAGTGGTAGTTCTCTTCAACCAGAGGGTCTGTACTGACCGCACAAGGCTAAGGGTTAAAAACGACTGGTTCTTCAGAATGCAGCCTTCACCCTTTAGCTGGATGCATTCTATACCTTGTAGCAGTTGCATCTGCTATTCATTATAGAGCTGGTACCTTTCTCTCTATTCTGAGAATTACCATAGCTGCCTGATGCTCGGGTCAACTGTGTGTTATGCATTATAACAGCTCATGATGTACCATTAGTCAGGGTCGGCTGATTTTAAATCAAGTCAATTTAAATCACTTGATTTTTTAAATCATTTGATTTAAATCATTTGATTTAAATCATGTTTTCATTTACTACCTATTTTATATAGTTTCTCAAGGAAAAGACATGAAAAGTATTTTTTAAAACACCTTTTATTAACACAAACATCTTAAACTCTTACTGTCTATAAACTAAAACTCTTAGGGCTGTATTCTGATCACAGTGCAAATGCGAGTGCCAGCGTGAACGGCGCTTGCCCACGATTCTGTGACGCATAAATGGAGTGAAGACGTAAAAAAGAAATACTGCACTGAAATGGTATTCTGAAGACATGTCTTGCCCCATTATAGAGCGCCTGCCCCATCATTAAAGTATTTGCCAACAGTGCAGTGACTCACTGAAACCAGGTTTATTTAGTGGTGCAATCAGGAACTTTAACAATTGAACACACTGTAAAAAGCGAAGTAGTCCTAAGTAACAACTGCATGTGTTTGGACTGACACAGAAAGAGGAAATCAAAGAAAGAAAAGTAGTTAAATGTTGTAGTTCACATTTAAAGGATGCCACAATGATAAATAATTTGCGTTATTTATATATTCATTTAAGATTGAGTAATTTAGTTTGGTATGTAACTATTCACACACCACCATTTCCAACATCCTTAAATGTACAGTTTGGAGGTACTGTAGAGCTACAACTACGGTACTACAAAAACAGTTCCATAAAAATAAAAATATAGATTTAAATAAAAATAATCTGATTTTAAAATCAAATAAATCTGATTATATTTATTTATTTATTTATTTATTTTAATAAAAAAAAAAATCACCAACCCTGCTATTAGTGCTATATCTCATGCTATTATATAGCCTACTATTACCTGTAAAACATGCTTGAGATTTTACACAATTCTCATGGAGAAGCCTCATAAAGTAGGTTTCTCCGACTTTGTCGTTGATTGTTTTGCTAACTTCAGGCCAGATATATAATAAACAAAATAATTGCATTTCTGTGTTAAAACCTCTATCAAATCAGACGACAATATATTTCAAAACAAGTTGATATTGCAAGGGTTGTAAAGTGAAGTAATAGGTCTGCGTCTACAGCAGAATCCCATTTTAAAAGTAACAGCAGTAAGAATGGAGAGCGTTGTTGTTTGTGAGAAGCTAACTCGTGACTTTAGGTATAGTATGTACCTCCTGTCAGCCAGACCATTCACGATTGTCAGCATGCCAGGAAAGCAAGTTAAAATGCTTCTTGTGCAGCAGTTTCTTTGGGAGAAAGTTATAAGAAGTGAGGACAAGTCACTGACCTAATTTTTATTTCTTTCTTTCAGCTAAATGGTGTCGTTCCGCATGACAATCTTGTCCTGATCAAAATGAGTCCAGATGAAAATGGCAGGTTTGGATTTAATGTGAAGGTATGCTCCTGCTTCACTGTAGTTTAATGTGAAGGTATGCTCCTGCTGCACTGTAGTTTAATGTGAAGGTTTGCTCCCGCTGCACTGTAGTTTAATGTGAAGGTGTGTTCCTGCTGCACTGTAGTTTAATGTGAAGGTGTGCTCCCGCTGCACTGTAGTTTAATGTGAAGGTGTGCTCCCGCTGCACTGTAGTTTAATGTGAAGGTGTGCTCCCGCTGCACTGTAGTTTAATGTGAAGGTGTGTTCCTGCTGCACTGTAGTTTAATGTGAAGGTTTGCTCCCGCTGCACTGTAGTTTAATGTGAAGGTATGCTCCTGCTGCACTGTAGTTTAATGTGAAGGTATGCTCCTGCTGCACTGTAGTTTAATGTGAAGGTGTGCTCCCGCTGCACTGTAGTTTAATGTGAAGGTGTGCTCCCGCTGCACTGTAGTTTAATGTGAAGGTGTGCTCCCGCTGCACTGTAGTTTAATGTGAAGGTGTGTTCCTGCTGCACTATAGTTTAATGTGAAGGTGTGTTCCTGCTGCACTGTAGTTCTGTTCTCTCCCGATTTGTTCTACGATAAGGGACAAAAATAATGGAGATGGCGCACACAGTAGGGAACCGTTTACCTGCTACAAGAACACAACTTGTGGTTCTGTAGCTGTATTACACACAGCTTTATTGTTCATATACAACTTCCAGAATCCAAGTAGATGCGTTTCCATTCATATAATAAACACACTGCTTCATGAAGACAATGTAGTTAAGTGGCTGAGATGCGTGGCCAACATTGATGTCACTGTTTTTGTTTTATTACTTTTCAGTAGAAGGGAATTCCAAGAGGTGCCTCAGGTGTGATTTTTCAAGCCGGTAACCTTAGCCGTACGAATGTTGAGAACACAGTATGTTACAAACTCAGTAAAGTACGGCTGCTGTCGTGAGTGTGGTTTGTTAGTGATCAGCAGCAGCAGCCTGTAATGGGTATTCTTACCTTGCTTTATGATTCTAAGTTGTAATCTGTGTACATCTGTTTTCATTCAGGGAGGTTCTGATCAGAAAATGCCTGTGATTGTCTCTCGAGTGGCACCTGGAACATCAGTAAGTCATTGTATTGCTTTGTTCATGAAAGCGACTGCAGCGAGCGAATGCAAAGTCAGCTCAAAGATTTATTTTAGTCTTTAGATTTTTCTATTACTTGTGTAAGCCTCCCATGGGAGTTGTTTATTGCCCACATTGGTCTTTTTTATTTGTGCTTCAAAGTGTAGTTACACTGACGATACAGCCATCACATTACATTTACACGCTGCATCTTACAGCCCAAATGGGACAGTATTGCAATCCTACTGTTATAACCTCCATCCACCCATGTTTTTTTACCCATATATACTGTGTATATATATATATATATATATATATATATATATATATATATATATATATATATATATATATATAATATTTTTTTTTTCTTTTTTTATGGCAGCATTACATTATTATAATTATGTTTTTACATTATTGATGTATTTATTTAAAGAAATGTTTTAACAGCTTTTTTTTTCTTTGAATTGCAGGCAGACCTGTGTGTCCCTCGTCTGAATGAAGGTGATCAGGTTGTATTGATCAATGGCAGGGATATATCAGAGCACACCCACGACCAGGTCGTCATGTTTATTAAAGCAAGCTGTGAGAGCCATTCTGGGGAGCTTATACTACTGGTGCGACCCAACGGTGAGCAGAGAAACCTCACCAATTTGTTGTCGTTTCTTTAAAGACTTATAAATGACTTCCTTTCAAATTAAAACCTGTAGCTTCTTATTTGTGGTATTTTTTGAGATTGTTAGGAGCTCTGCCTCTTGTCTGAGGGGGGGGGGGGGGGGTCCTGTGATGGGTTACGTATAAATGGGTGGGTGGACTACATCTTTTTAATGGACATGTTTTTTACAGCCATTTATGAAGTAGTGGAGGAGAAGCTGGAGAATGAGCCAGATTTCCAGTACATCCCAGAGAAATCCCCCCTGGATGGAGCGCTCCTGCATGACAATGCGCTGAGAGAGTCCATGTTGCAGCTACGGGAAGGGCTGAGCAGTGGAACTGTTCTGCCTCAGTTTGATGTGAGTGCAATCTTTCTTTTCAAAGTGACTCTATATCACCCCTAGGGTTCCATTATTGTACATGCGCATCTACATCACACATTCGAATATGAAACGTGGAAATGTTATTTGAGGTAGCCACATTGTTAAAATCCTTTGCAATCTCTTCATATAAATCAAACTTTAAATGGACATTTGTTATTCCTTCTAGTGTAAAGTATGTCACAGTGATCTATTTGTCCAATCAGATGGCTCTGATTTTGCATTTACAGCCGTTCTACCAACATACTGTAGTCGTAGTATTAGACTGTCAATAGTGTGAAGCCTGCCTCTCTTTGGAACAATGAATGAGAGTCCTAGATGTGCATTTACTTTTGGACTGTGAAGCAGAAGCATCATATACTTGCTCTTATTGTATTACTTGTATTATAACACTTGAATGTATTTGCTTGCGATTGTAAGTCGCCCTGGATAAGGGCGTCTGCTAAGAAATAAATAATAATAATAAATAATATACTTGAGTGTTTTTTTGTTCAAGCGTCATTTTTATTGGTGGTGTTTCCTGCTCATCATAAAGCTGGTTTATAATTGTGAAGGCATTTCGAAGCTATTGATAGCTGACGGTTGAAATCCTATTACTTCCTGTTTTTCATCAGACAGCTTCAACAATTTCCTGTGTGGTTATTGTCTCATGCCCTGCTGATGCTGTTTTAAGCACGAGGGCTATAGTACTCTGCTGTACTGTAGCAGTAAACACCAGATTTATACAGGAGGGAAACACTGCTTCTAGAATTGCTCTTATAAAAACGTTTGGTTGATGAGGCAGGACAAACAAAGGTCAAACACAAATGTTTTGTTTTAATAGTGTGCAAAAATGTGAATACAATTGTAGGTTAAACAGTGTCTATGTTAGATAAAACAATTCCTGTACTTTCACCCATTTTCTTATTAGTCTGGTAAGTCAGTTGTGAAATTCTTCCTTATTTTCTTACCTGTAGCGTTTAACAGATTGTATTTCACAGATTTCTGATAGTATGCAATGGTTGTCTCCCTGTAAATTCTTTAGTCCAGGCAACTATGTATGTGCTTACTTTGGAGCAACATTTCAGACAAAATGCCTTTCTGTTACAGCAACTTTACAGGAAAAAGCCTGGAATGGCAATGTCTTGTGCCAAATTACCTCAGAACATTCCCAAAAACCGATACAGAGACATCTCACCTTGTAAGTATACAGCAAGTCCTCTCCAGATCCGCAGCTTGAAACTTCTTGAACAGAGTAACAAATGTGTTCTTTTCTTTTGTAGATGATGCAACACGGGTTATTCTACAGGGTGTAGATGACTATATCAATGCAAATTATATTAACGTAAGTATTGGTCTATTGTAAAACATTCCCCCAAAAAATAATGAGATGTTTCATTCATGGTGTGTTGATATAATCATAGATAACCTTTTATTTATAATGTGTCAATATATTATAATCCTCCTTGTTGTTAAACACTATTATGCCTGTTTATATATATATATACACATACAGTATACTGAATGTCGCATTGTGTCAATCCTGTCAGATTGATGTTTTATTTCCTAATGGTTTCTTTCCCTCTTTCCCCACAATGTGGGAGACTGGCGCAATGCTGGTAAACCACAAGTACTAGTGGCAGTCAACCATTTAATACATTCGATATGAATGATGACTGAAGAATGTGTAATATTTATATGGCATTATCCATTCCCATGAATTTGAAGATGACAGTATCCTTTAAACATCTGGATTGTGCAACAACCAAAGGAAGACCAAGCTATAGCAATCACTAAAACAAGTGGCATCATAAAACTCTGAGCTTTTACACAAGGACTTTATTATTTTGATCAACTCAACAAAAATGCAGCTTTGCCTCCTGATGTTACCTTCAAGTACCTGTATAGCAACTAACCTAAAAACAAAATAAAAATGGTAGTTTATTGTGCTCCAGACGAACAAGACTTTTTTTTTTAATAGATATAAACGCACACTGATTTCACTTTTCTCGCCTGCAGATGGAAATCTCTTCTTCCAGCATCATAAACCGGTACATCGCCTGCCAGGGTCCTCTGCCCAACACGTGTTCAGATTTCTGGCAGATGACGTGGGAACAGAGCTCCTCTATGGTGGTGATGCTGACCACTCAAGTGGAGCGTGGCAGGGTAAGTCTGTCTGCAGCAGCGACGGCCACATCATAAAACTCTCTGCTTCATTACCTTTGGGCTGCTTCTCGATCTGTTCTTCACTCATTTATTAGCAGCTTGTTTTGTGTAAACGTGTACACCGTCTTCCAGGGCAGGGTTAGAGTTTAGATAAATGTCATATGCAATAGACTTGAACCAGCTATCACATACACATGCAAACAGGCATTGGGTGTACTGTAGGTCATTTACTTTTTTCTTGATCATCGTACTTTATGGACATTTTATTATGTAGTCTTTGTCCGTATTTTTATGTTTTTACTACTGAAAAAAAGTTATGGATGGTGTAACTGCAGATATTTTTTTTTCTGCTGTTTAATTGAAATCTTGTCTTGCAGGTAAAGTGTCACCAGTACTGGCCAAACCCTGGTGGAAGTTCTCAGTACGGCAACTACCAGATCACTTGTCTGTCAGAAGAAGGAAATTCAGCCTTCCTGTTCAGAGAGATGACTTTCACACACTCAGAGGTAAGATCTAAACTACTGCTGTGTATCAGTAATGTGAGTTCATGGAAAAAGCTTTCAAGCACTGCCAAAGCAGCCTGCTATTTCAATGAGGTTATCTTTTAGACCTCTTCTTTTTACACTGTACAGTACATAGCAGAAGAGAAAACCACAATACATTTGTATAGCATATTACACACACATCTACCACAATCAGACCATTTAAGTAACAGGTTTAAATAACAGTATAATATAAAATAGATAAAATCATTCAAACATACAGGTCTGGCAATGGAACGTCAAACAAGCAATGTAATTGGTCAAGCAAGGTTCCAGTTGTCTGTGTATTGGATGGATATGGACAGTTGGAGCCTTGTCACATATTCGTAATCACTGCGCTGCCACACAGAAGTTATAGTACCGGTAGCCAGCTTGTGTACAGTTGCAGATGTGAAGTAACTATAAACTTGAGTTACCAGCAACAATTCCAGAAGTAGTAAGTAGATACTCCTTTTCAACACAGACCTTAAAAAATTATTGAAATCCGAGACGACATTGAATTTATTTATATTCCTCTCGTCGTCTACCCCCCCCGTTCTGATCAAACAGTGAAAATTAAATAATTAACTCCATGCCATCTCATCAGTGCCTCCTGGTGGATCTTTTCAATGGCAATGTACAATTCAGCACATCAAAAATAAAGATCTCCCTATAGCCTGGAGGTCGTCGGTTCGAGTCCATGCTATTCCACTGCTGACCATGGACGAGAGCTATTAAGGGGCGATTCACAATTGGCCGAGTGTCGCCCAGGTGGGGAGGGCTTAGGTCGGCCAGGATGTCCTCGGCTCACCGCGCACCAGCAACCCCTGTGGACTGGCCGGGCGCCTGCAGGCTTGCCTGTAAGCTGCCCAGAGCTGCGTTGTCCTCCGATGCTGTAGCTCTGAGGTGGCTACATGGTGGGCCTGCACAGTGAAAAGAAGCAGTCGGCTAACAGCACACGCTTCGGGGGACAGCGTGTGTTCGTCTTCGCCACTCCCGAGTCAGTGCGGGGATGGTAGCAGTGAGCTGAGCCGAAAATAACCGACACTTTCAAACTGGGAGAAAAAAGGGGTAAAAATCAATTGGCGACCTACTAAATTAAAAAAAAATATCTACTTCCTTTTGCATGTTTCAATTAAATTAGACCACTTTTATTGGCGTAAGGATATTTAATAAAAAAAAGAAATATTTTTTTGCCCTAAACATGATTTTATGCTTTTTGTTTTCAAATCCACTGTTTGACCTGGATTATAAATTCAGTAAGGCCCTTCAGGGTGTCTGTATATGTCCAATATACAGACTTCTTGGGGGTTGGAGGCACACAACTTCCTCTCGTGCTGCACAACGCCCCGAGGCGTCCATATATTCGATTTATACGGTCACCCTGTCTGGCCTTATTGCATACATAGATGAATATACATACATACATACACACATCCATTAATAATAATAATAATAATAATAATAATAATAATAATAATAATAATAATAATAATAATTAATAATGCAATATAAAAGTTTCATTATAACACACTAAGACAAGAAAGCCATTTTATAAAAGTACGTTTTCAGTCTTGACTCAAAAACTGTAGCAGTCCCAGCTTCCCTGACAAGTGCAGGTAGAGTATAAAATAATTCAGGAGCTTTAGAAAAAAAAAAGCGCCTCCTGTGTTGCTTTTGTTGACCCTAGGAATAACAGCAACCCCGCATCCTGAGATCTCAGAGTGCGATTCGGAAGATACGGGGGGGTCAGTAACTCCTGCAAATATCCCATTCAGGGCCTTATAAGAACATGTGCGCTGTGGAGTAAGAGTAAAGCAAAAACGTGTTCTAGGCTACATCATCTGAGGGTCTTAGTCATGCAAATTGACATTGTAGCAGCTTGGTTTTCAAGCAACTTATTGTGGTGTTTGTTTTTTGTTTGTTTGTTTTTTATTCTTTTTTTTGAATATTTAACAATTTGCATAGCAAGTTGCTAAAACTGCTTTTGTTTATCTGTGACCATTAAAAATGTGCAGTACCAACAACACATGCTTACTCGCGTGCCTGTGTGCCCCCCAGACTGCGGAGAGCCGGGAGCTGACTCAGATACAGTACATGGCGTGGCCGGACCATGGCGTTCCTGACGACTCCAGGGATTTCCTTCACTTTGTGAGCCTGGTGCGGAACAAGAGAGCAGGCAAGGATCAGCCACTTATTGTTCATTGCAGGTATGGACAGCTCTTCCTTTCCTTTTTCCTATTGGTATCTTACCCATACACTTTGAATATAATCATGTGTCCTTCAGTTTACAAAACACTTCTGTAGCTGAAAAAAAAGGCTCTTACTAATCTAAGCCTGTTTAGGATTAGTGATTTGTTCAGTGTACTGATTGAGGTCTGTAGCATTTACATAAAGGGTTTTGATACACCCCTGACTCATATTTCAATCTTCAATCAGTGTCGGTATCTTCAGTACCGCTGTCGGCATGCCTTTCAGTATGATAGCCAGATTCGCTGTTAAGAACACATTAGAAAGGGTTCTCTATTCACTGTATGTTAACTATATCCCTGCTATGCTATGACATGGATTTGGGGACTAGTTAGGTAAAACCTCTTTAACCCTTTCAGCCCTGAATTATTTTTGTCGAGTTGAAAAATGCGAAATTATATATATACCATGTTTACTGGAATTTAAGTTGCCCCTGAATTCAAGTCGCACCCCCACAGACACCAAAAAAAAAAAAGACCCTGAATGCAAGTCACATTTAACTCTTAATGAAAAAAACACAATAATTAACGGTTCAATTACTTTTCAATTTCTAGGTGCCAGCAGGGAACACTGTATTACTGTACATTTAAAGCATCAGAGTACGTCACCTACTATTACAAATGCAAATGAGAAAAGAAAATATGTACAGTACTTTCAGTATTGAATGACAGTCATTGCAGTTCATGGTAGCTGGGAAAGGGTAAATTACCTTGAACTTTATTTCAGTCTGCTTTATTGTCCTAGTTTTGTTTAATTTGGCCAACATGACAGTTTTCAAGCAAAATTAGTGCAGGACGGAAATGTGTACTTCATTTTAGGTTTGAGTTAGGACTTTGGAGTTTACACTAGTGGGGTTCCCGTAGTTAAACCAGGCACAGACCATAATAACAGTGAGTAAGTTAATCAGAGAGTGATGGAGAATCCGCCATTAAGCAATTTATATATATAGTGTCAAAAATATGCAAAAATGCAGAAAATGAGACGGGGCAAATACTTTCACGGCACTGTATGTATGTGTGTGTGTGTGTGTGTGTGTGTGTGTGTGTATATATATATATATATATATATATATATATATATATATATATATATATATATATATATATATATATATATATATATATATATATATATATATGACTTTGAAGTCCCGTCGGTACTTTAAGAACTCTAAACCACACATACTGAAAAATAACTTGTGTGATTAAAGTGGAGGAATCTTTGGCCTCAAACATCAAAACCATGTTTGCACTTGTTTATATGACAATACAGGTGATATAAGATTTTTCTTACTTGCTTCAGCCAGGACCGAAAGGGTTAATAATAAAACTGATTAAACATTTTGTGTGTGTGTGAGTTTCTATGATATTCGTTCTGCTATTTAAATATAACTGTGTATAGATGGACTACGAGTCCTTCAAGATTTTAATATAGTTTCTAAAACCTATCTTAAATGCTGCACAAGAGACAGTTATTGTTTAACCCATTATACTAAATTAGAACATAAAAGAAACTCAGCTGTCAGAACATTGACAACGAAATGCAATCAGAGAGTACTTTGTGAAACCCAGCTTTCATTTCAACAGAAAGAAGCTGTGCAGGAGATAGATTGTAGTAAGTAACCACTGCATGTTTGGCCCGTGAATAAGGAAGGGAGTGCCTCCTTTTCAAAAGACCTTCATCATAGCTATTACATTTGTCATGGGTTTAACCAACGGGAATTAGTCCATGTATATTGCTGTAGTCCTGTGGTTCTTTCTTGCTAAACATAATGAACTATATTTGGGTTGTTTTTAGAGAAACAATAGCCGTCTGCATAAATTGTCAAAATAATTATTTATTTATGCATTTTTTTGTTAGTGTTTTAGTTTTATTTTGCAGATTAACTTTTTGGTATACCATAGCAACTACAAATAGTGCTTTCTTTTTTTGTTTCTTTAAAGAAATGTTATTAACTTGTCTTGATAAGCTAACCACAAACATTTTAGGGAAGCTTTATTCTAAGCTCTTCAAAAACATGTTGATAGAAGTAGAGCATGTCATTTTATAATCTGAATACTGTATGTATGCGGCAGTTCTTTGGGGGTGAATTTGCTTATCAACATTTCCCACTTGAGAGCAGAATTTCACACAATAAAATCTCTAAAAACCTTAATATGGAGAAACAAGATTTTAACATCTAGCGTATGTACTCAAGTGCAGCAGTGTGGAGTAGTGGTTAGGGCTCTGGACTCTTGACCGGAGGGTTGTGGGTTGCATCCCATGTGAGGACACTGCTGCTGTACCCTTGAGCAAGGTACTTTACCTAGATTGCTCCAGTAAAAACCCAACTGTATAAATGGGTAATTGTATGTAAAAATAATGTGTAAAAAATAATGTAATTGTATGTAAAAATAATGTGATATCTTGTAACAATTGTAAGTCACCCTGGATAAGTGCGTCTGCTAAGAATTAAATAATAATTTTTATGTTCAATAGTGCCATGTTCTGGACAGTTATAATACAGTGCAATAAAATGTATCCCCTGACCAGGAAACGAAAGAAAATAAATGTGGTTGTGTCTTCTTTTCTAGTGCTGGTATTGGTCGGACTGGAGTCCTCATCACCATGGAGACAGCGATGTGTTTGATTGAGTGCAATCAACCAGTGTATCCATTAGACATTGTGAGAACAATGAGGGATCAGAGGGCTATGATGATTCAGACACCAGTGAGTATTCATTCTGCTTTAATTACTGACACGTGAAGTCTTGCAATGCTGATATGAAACCAGTAGCAAAGCTGATTATCCTGCTTCGTTTGATTTAGGGACACTTGTTGGAGGGTGATACTGGAGGTGTGGTTGTGTTGTTTTATGCTTTAATTAAAACAAACAACAGGTTTCAGAGATCCAGATTAACACTAACGTTGGGCTTTGTAATGTTGCCTTTAAATAAAGTAGTGCAAACATATTCATTCCAATAGCAATATACAGAGTGAGTGTGCAGCATTCTTACTAAATTGTAACCAAACGTCCTGTTTTGTTTTGTGTGTTTTTTGTTTTTTCAGAGCCAGTACAGGTTTGTTTGTGAAGCCATCTTGAAGGTGTATGAAGAGGGATTGGTTCACCCTTTAAAGTCCTCACTGCACGAGTAACCCAAGGACACGACGATTCACTGTAGAGAGCTGTCTGTTTGCTTCACAGCTGAAGACTGAATTGCCAGCAGCGTTTCTGGGTGCTATAACTGGCTTTCACAAAACGCTGCCTACACATATCAACGAGCGGAAGAGCTTGGATTTTTTGAGAAAATTTAGCACTATTGCACTTTATGTTAAAAAGAAAAAAAAGGAGAAAAATACTAGATGATGAATGCGTTTGATTGAGAACATATTTTAATATTGTTGTGCTTCTTTCTAAGATGATAGGTACTTTTAGGGATAAAGAGAGTTCAGGGTAAATCCAATTAAAATATTTGGCTGTAGTACCATAAAGGTGAGGGTAGCCCTCTCAGATAACCTTATTTACTTAAGCATAATGTGTAGTTTGTCCACTAAAAAGGTAAAAAAAAAAAAAAAATACAAATGTCACTACACCTAATTCATTTAAATATTAAAGATTGATATATGCCTTTTCTTCATAATTTTGCAACTCCCAATTTTTTTTATTTTTCAGATTTTAATTTGGTTAGTGTTTAACCAGTTTCCTCAAAGGAGTAAAAATCTGGTATTTTCTAAAACACACTAACAAAAAAAGAGTCTGAAAAATAACATTTAAAAACCCAAACAAACAAGAGATCCTGCAGATTCTTTAGTAGGATGAGTTTTAACATTAGATAATGTTTGCTTGTCACTAGAAATAATCAGTAGTAAGGTACTGACTAACACTGGTACTGGGGAAGAACCTTTGCTGTGCAGTATGTGTCAGACTTGCCTTAGGCAGTAAGGTAATGCTGCTGCCTCTATTGGCAATTTGTTTGGATTAGCTGTGGCTGGTACATATTTTTACAGTGATTTGACAAGTATCATTTCTAATGCCAAATGCTGTTGATGTATTAGTAAATAGACAAGTCTGCTGTTCTGTTTTAAAACCCTTGCCTTGTACTGCACTCTGAGCTCTGCACTGCTTTATATCTTTTCAATAGGTGTGCTGCTTGAATCTGACCGTGTTTTTAAAGATACTGGTAAAAATCCTTTGCATCGAAGCGACCACACACACAGAAACCCAGCTGAAGCTTGTCAAATAAGCTCTTGTAAATGGTCTGTGAAGTTAACAGACACATCAAGTCCTGGAGATGCGTAGGCAATTCAGAATATTTTATTTGAATATTTGTGTGTAGTGCAATTATTACACGCTGTGGCAGGGTTTTTGTGTGGATGGTCATGTATCGTACAGTATAACAATTATTTATGTTGGTTCCCTTTTTAGTGATACTACACCTTTTACACGTTGCTTAAATAGATTTTCTTTCTCTCTCAATGCTCTTATTGTTTGTCCAGGTTTACAAATATGAGTTTGTGCTTTCCTTTTAGTAATTTATTACATATGTTGTAACGGTAATCAGATCCAGCAGGTGGCACTGTTATACAAAATATATGTATATATAGTTGTAAAACCTCCATCCAAAAAACATATATCTCTACTGTACATGTTAAGCTTTTATTGCAGTATGTTCTGGAATGTTTGCTTGATTTTCTTTGACCATGAATGGATGTCACTTTGTAGCTTTTGAAAGTTTTAAATGTACAAATCTTCAAAGTTTCATTCATAAGATTATTTCCATTCCAGAAACACGACTAGATCCTTATCCTGTTTGTTTTGTGAACATTACCTAGGCCCAAAGGCTAAAACAAAATGCTATCTTTTTATGCTGTATCCTATCCAAGTAGCGATGCCACCCCATAAACGCTTTACATGCACAGCATGATGAGTCGACTTGCCACGCTGTGACTGAAGGACACATGCTTTGGCTGACTGCATTGCCCATGGATTCCAGGGGACACTCCCTGTCAGACAAGCAAGCAGTTTGCAGCTGAGACAGTGGCGTGCAATGTGCCCAGCCCTCCTCTAAACTGAATAACGTCTTGCAGTGAAGCAGCTACTACACATGCATGTATTTACACCCAGGAAGGAAAAAAAAGTCATGAACATTTTTGATTTTGTTAAAACCTACAGTCCTTGTAAAAAGGCCTTTTAATGTAATGATTTTAAATGAATCTTTAATCTTATTAATAGTCTTATTAGTGATGTGTTTAGCAAATAGTGATGCTTACATGGCCTGCTACTGTTATAGATAGTGATACTAGTGATCCGAAAGTGAAATCCTCTGTTTTTAAAAAAAAAAATTTTTTTTAAGACATTAGAAAAGTAGTTTCAATGCCAGGATTTGAGATAAAATTTTGCCCTAGGTATGTATCGATATTAATTTGCTTAATGAATATATGAAGTAATCTGTATTTATATACTGGGTAGTATCTTGCAAGTGCTTTATGTTGCCAGAGTTAGGTAAATGTTTTTGGGTTTTTTTTGGCAGCTTGAAACTCCCTGTCCCTGCTGTAAATACTGGAAGTTGAGGTGGGGCCTGACAACTTCAGTTGGTTTAACTGTCAAACTATTTTGTAACACGCTTATTGTAATGTGTTTGAACTGAATACCTTATAAGCAAATGACAATAGCAAGCCTCTCTAGGGTCTTTTTTGTTTTAAAAGGACTGTTTGGGTCTTTTTTTCACATATGCTAATGTCACAAAGCTCCAAATGATCTAGTTGCCATTTGCTTGTGAAAATGAATAATGTTTTTGAGACTGTATAACATAAACAGTATGATTTGGTTCTTCAATTTTCCCTTTTATTGTGGGGGGGAACAAAAAACAATAGCATAACCTTTATGATTGTATAGAGCCAAGCTGTCTGACCTTTCTTTAGGTGCCAATTTTAGTATTTTATTATTATTATTATTATTATTATTATTATTATTATTATTATTAATATTATTATTATTATTATTAGTATTAGTATTAGTGTTAGTATTTTAAAACATTGATTAGATGGAGAAGCTGATTTTATAGAGGTAACCCCACTCATGCGGTGCTGTTGGTGGCCTCCATGTTCTGGAAATATTGTAACTGTACAGTCTTTCATAATGCGCTTTTTTAAAATGTTTTTTGAGGGCGATACAGACCGTGCTTTTAAGTCAGTTGTATTAAGTTATTGAATATATTGCATTCGTGTCTGCAAAGCAGTTGTGTTTACAGTACACATGCTATTTATGCCACACGTGTCCAGGGTGCCAGCCAGTGCAGGAGTAAGGGCTCCCAGGGGGCTGTGGAATCCACTGCTCCATTGCTCTGAAATCTGTTGCTTTGTTTGTGATGACAAATATAAGATAGCAGGCTAGTTTCAGCTAATGCCTTCATCAGTGTGATCATAATTTTTATAGTAAAATCACCCTGGCTTCACAAATAATTTATCAAAATGAACCCATTAAAAGCAACTGTTGCGTTTGTGCACAGGTGTGGTGTAAATAGGCTTTAAGTAGCTACTATGGAATAGATAATACAGACGACATGAAAAGCTCTGTACCTTATTGAGAGTCTGAAGGATTTTAATTTGTGTGTCATGCTCTATATATAATTGAATGTATCACTCTTTCAGACAGGAGAAGTTTCAAAAAAGTTAGAGTGGCCACTGTTGGATTTTAAGGAAAAAAATATTTTTCATACCATTTGTAAAAATAAAAAAATAAATTAAAAAAAGAAAGAAAAGATAATAAATAGTTTGTAACAATATATATATATACTTTAACCTGCATATATATATATATATATATATATATATATATATATGCATGCAGGTTAAAGTGTTTTCATTGTAAATAAGAGCAATATTATAAATATTGTCAGTTTAGTGCCAATGTGATCTGTAAAGTTGAATTCTTTATTTCTGCTTAAAGATTGAAGTATGCTAGTTTATTGTCAAGTTAAAGGTTCTTTCCAATACTCCTTTGTGGTGTTATTCTTGTTTTTATTTATTTATTTATTTATTTATTTTAGAGTCTGTGGACCGCTGTCCCACAAGGGGGATGATACATTAAGTTAAAATGTGGTGCAGTGGATATTCAAAGCACCAGCTCATTTAAAAATTAAAACATTAAAAATATTCTGTAGAAAAAGGTCACTTACTTGAGCATTAAAATGAACCTAGTTGTGGTATTGATGGTGGCCGTGCTCAGTTCTGCCCTTTAAGTGTATGCTCAGTGGGCTCCAGGCAGAAAAAACAAAGCTTTAGGTCTACACGCTGATTTTAACAGTACCAGAAATAATTTGCTTAGTATCTAAATAAGTCATGTTTCATACTTTCATGTGTCATATTAACCTTTTACTGATTCACTGACCATTCGTGACTTTTCTGAGTAGATTATCATTCAACCATGATACTTTCCAATAAAGACAATTCTTGGTGTTGATAAAGGATATGTTGGGACGAGAGCCAGAAAGAACCATTTTGACTACCAATGGGAGATTAAAGAGGAGTGGTGTTTTTTTTTTTAACCCTTTATTGAACCCTTTATTTTTTTAGGAGACCTGGTGAAGAAGGTGGCATATTAAAAAAAAAAAAAAAAAAAAAACTATTTGTGAGCATCAGCCAAATCAAAAACATGTCTTGGCTGCATAGCTGTCAATTACAGCCTTAGTCCCAGTATAGTGCTGCGTGTATCACAACACATGGGAAGGACCAGATTGGTTACTGTGTGTGGTAAAATTAGCACTAAACCATTCCAACAGGCTGACAGAACAGCGGGAGTAGACTCAAAGGAAAACAGGTTCTATCCCGCTGTTAGGTTAAACACTGTACATGGGGTGTAATCATCATCATGCAGCATTAAAACTATCTACCAGTAAGTGGTGGTGTTGTCAAATAAAACGTATTACTCTTTATTTTATAATCGAGTGAACATGATAATGGTTTAACCTGCAGTTGCATTGTCACCATGATGCCATCACTTCCTGTGCTGTGGGTCAGTCTCACTGTCATCGTCTTGCTGCAGTCGTTGGTAGTGGTTAGGTTCCAGGAAGCTGCACATTAACCACATTGTTTTTTCTTTGAAAAAATCACAACACAAGCTGCATTTATTTAATTTGATACTATCCTCAAATTAGGACAACTGCACTTAATGTGTTAATGCAGGAGATTATATATAAATAAAATAAAATACTATAATGGGTGTGATTTTTCAAGCACTGTACAAAGTTATAGATTTAGAAAGAAGAAAGTAAAGGTCAACCAAAAGGTTCACAATTAAAGGGGTGAGTTTGCTCACACTAATTATAATACGTTGGGAAAAGAACGTCAAAGCTTTGGGTATCGATTCTATTAATGGACACGCTTGTTGTATAATATAAAATACACCGCTTTGCATTCACGTGTCTAACTAGCCCCTGAAATTGCAGTGCTGTGAATAAAAACCGCAATCAGTACAGCCCCTTAGGTAATAATAATAATTAATAATAATTTATTTCTTAGCAGACGCCCTTATCCAGGGCGACTTACAAGATATCACATTATTTTTACATACAATTACCCATTTATACAGTTGGGTTTTAACTGGAGCAATCTAGGTAAAGTACCTTGCTCAAGGGTACAGCAGCAGTGTCCCCACCGGGGATTGAACCCATGACCCTCCGGTCAAGAGTCCAGAGCCCTAACCACTACTCCACACTGCTGCCCTGGTAACCCTGGATAAAACAATCATGAACAATGACAAATTCACGAATCTTTGC
This sequence comes from Acipenser ruthenus, assembly GCF_902713425.1. Classification (NCBI taxonomy): domain Eukaryota; kingdom Metazoa; phylum Chordata; class Actinopteri; order Acipenseriformes; family Acipenseridae; genus Acipenser; species Acipenser ruthenus. Next base: position 51,948,092 of record NC_081198.1, read on the forward strand.
AGAATTAAGGATCCAACACTTGGTAACGATTTATATTGCGTGACATAAATTAATATTAAATAGATATGCAATTGCATATTAAACTAATGTTACATTTATATTTAATCGATTTGCAATTGATATTACATTTACGTTCAATTATTCCTTGTTACTTTCCATTAACATTTAAGTCAGATTAACTGTATTTTCAATTAGAAACATGTAAACAATGGGAAATTATTACATATTTTCAAGGGTAAGAAAACAGAATATAAATGGACGTGATATGCAATTACATTTGGTTAACATTTAGCAAGAAACCAGATATTGCATATGTAATAAATATTAATTTAACATTAGTTTAATAGGCAATTGCATATCTATTTAATATTAATTTATGCCACGCAATATAAATCGTTACCCAACATTTTTCTGTGATATAATAGAGATTTGTTTTGAAAAACAAACACAAACTCATAAAACAGAACTATTTAAATTATGATCATCTGTTCAATAAATAATTCAAACACATGTAGTTTGCGTTTTTATTACAGTTAAAATATGTTTGTTTGGTTTTGCTAGTTAAACAAAATAGTAAAAGGAAATGCCTTTTTGTGCCCGGATACTAATTTGTAGTGGTCACCGGGTGGTATTCCATTCTCCCTCACACGGTTATTTACTGCACTTGTTTCCTATGGACTTTAACTGCGTCTTTAAATGCAAATCCCAATTTGACGGGGTATTAATTTGACTTCGACGTCATTTCCTGGGAGATATCCAGTCTCCTCCCCGCTTGGAGTCTGTGAAGGTGTCTCTTTTTTTTTTTTTTTTTTTTTTAGGAGCGATTTCCACTCGGGGTGTGTGTTTTTTAGTTGCAGAGTGAATTTCGCTGAGTTTGTTGTAAACGCTGCGAGTCCGTGCTTCTTGGTTTGCGAGACCTTGCTGTTTCTGCCCTGGATTTACATCGCTTTGTTTCGGATTGTGGTTTCTTGTTATCCCTGGAAATCTGGCTCTGAATCACGAGCTCGGCAGTTTGTGTCTGACTTCACTTTCTTGTATCGTCAAGTAATCATTTAGCATCACCAGCGGAAGCGGAACATAAGGTAAACCAAATTTGTTGCAATTATTTCTAACACATTTCAGTCTTTTGTCTTTATATAAGCTAGCGGTCGCCCCATTTTATGCATATTTTTTGTTTTTATTTTAGGCTTGCAGTGTTCAACTGCAAAATACAGACTAGTAGCCTACTTGTTTTTAATAAACAACTGTATGCATACTGGGAAACATTTTTAATATTTGTAATATATCTGTTTTGATTATATCAAAGTTGTACAAATTGCGTTATTAATCCACACAGGCGTTACAGTGTAGCGACCTCGTTTCCTTTCAGGAAGGGACTGCAGGCACGTGAATGTATTCTGATGTACCTAAACAGTGCTTTATTTATAATTCCAAACATACATGGTATAATATAGTTAGGGATTACAGTTTTCGTTTTTTATTTTCCATCTTTCTCCCTTTTATAAATAAAGCACTGTTGTTCAAACTTAACTGAATACCATAATCCTTTGGTAATTAGTGTTAGGTAAGAAAGCGAATCTGCACAAAATATGTTTAAAGGGACATCACGTGGTGAAAAATAAAACCCCAAAACTAGAAGCCCGAAATCTAGTGTACAGTCTCAACCGTCACAGTCCTGTGTAGTTTAACCCAGCAGTGCCCAACTGACTGGATTCCGTTTCTTGTACAAAACACATTTTCTTTTTAGTTTATTTAGCAGCCGCCTTTATCCAATGCGATTTACAAAGACTAGGGTGTGTGAACTATGCATCAGCTGCAGAGTCACAACAATGTCTCACCCGAAAGACGGAGCACAAGGAGGTTCAGTGACTTGCTCAGGGATTTGAACCGGGGACCTCCTGGTTACAAGACATTTTCTTTATCCGCTGGACCACACCACCGCCGCTTTGATCCAGCAATGGCATTATTACAGGTTAATTAGATCTGCCTTTACACAGCCGTGATTGGCTCGTCAACAGCTATCATAAGGATTCATAGTGGATGTGTGAAGCACACAGACACACTGTGTAAATCGAGGTTAAACTATACAAATCGGTGTGATGGTGCATTGATGCAATCATGACACACACACACACTTGAGAACGATGGAGTCTGTCACATGATCTCCATCTGTGTGAGGGAGATAGTGTGCAGTAATCCTTTCTGATGAAGCTGGCCACAGTGGTGCTTGATTAGCCACAGCGTATAGGTAACAAGCTCAAGGTTTATGAAACTCATATTAACACCAGGAATGGATCATCCCATCCCTGCACAGGTTTCAAAACTAGCCTTCCTGTTTTTGTTCATTCAGTAAATGCTTCTCAACGTTTGGAACCCATGTCCAGTGTGTCTGTTGATCCCGATCTCCATTTAAAATAGTTCCCAGCTGCAGCTTTCACTGGAACAAACACTAATCCTTGGGTTATGCATTAACTTTGTCACTGGCTTCTCACACTCACTCATGGTCTGGATGTTGTGTGATACAGCAGGTCCTGACACTGACATACATGAACAGCATCCAACGAGTGACAAAGAGAAGCTGGCATCTCTGTGAAGTTGTAAACTTACTATTTGTGTCACAGTTTTGGCCTTAAAATAGTTTTATAATGTGTTAATTGCTCTGCCTAGTTTACAGCAAGGATGGAAATAAGACTCCCATTGCATAGTTGTTTGAGCCATTACTGGTTTTACTGTAAGTTTAATAAGACGCACCTAAGCTTGTTACCTGTATGCACTGGGGCTAGCTTGTAGTAAAACCTGGAATGAGTGAAACTGCTGTGCAATAGGAGTCTTATTTCTATCCCTGAACAGCATTGACAACCTTGTATTGTCTATACATAAAATATCTTTTTCATTTGGTATTTTGTCCATTTCCTGCATCTCCGACCATTTGTCATTACAAATTTAATATCCCCTTAATTTTTTTTTCTCCTCAACCCTGTTTGTAAAAATGTATGAAATCGTACAAGCAATTTGATTCTTTCACTCTCCTGACAGGACCACCTGAACTCCCAACATGTTGAGTTTTTGGCGGCGGACCCTCGGGCGCCGGTCGATTCGCAAACACGCTGAAAAGGAGCGTCTGCGGGAGGCGCAGAGAGCCTCCACTCACATCCCCGCAGCGGGAGAAGCCAAGTCCATCATCACCTGCCGGGTGTCGCTGCTGGACGGGACGGACGTCAGCGTGGACCTGCCGGTAAGGTTCCTGCCTGTCTCATCGATCTGAGCTGATTGTCCCCTGCTTGCATGAGGCTTCAGTCTGCCAGGAGTCTGATTCCTGGGCTTGGGCGATGGGGAGGTTGAACCAGGCAGGTGTGCTTCATTGAGCTGCCCGTGTCCTAAAGGTTGTTTTTAGAAGGATGGGTCTTTCATGTAACTGAGTGAATACTAATGCTCTACCGGCTAGCATTTTGGTTGTATAGTTTGGGGGTTGACTGCCAATGTAACCCCTCATTTAAACAAGTGCCAGCTAACATTCTCTGTTCTCGACATGCTTTCCCTGCATCTTGTTATTAATTATTATTAATTAACATTTTCAGCAGCTGGATCTCCTGCTCTTTTCTATTGTTTGAGCAGCTCTTATCTGGTCTTGCTTGCACTGAGCAATGGGGCTGTGTCTGTGTGCCAGGTTTCACACACTGTGTTAATGAATGGCAGCATTAGTTTCGCTGCCTGAGGGCTGGTTGAGCTCTGTAACATTATAACTGTGAAGGAGTTTGCTGCATTATTAGCTCCTGTTACACACCAATCTATGTAGAGACCCAGTACAATGAGGTTAATACCTGAGTAATCCAGAATCGTGCAGAGCCAGTCCCTTTAACTAAGGCTAATGTAAAGGTTTGAACGCTAAACGAAAACACAAATCTGAAACGGCATTATATTTTACTACGTGTTTAACCTGAAAATGGGAACTATTAACACTCGCAATGAACAGGACGACTATACCCATGTGCATGGTTTTCAAAATTTAGATATGAAACCTGGAATGGGTGAGACTGCTATGCAATAGGAGTCTTCTTTCCAGCCCTGTGTTGGGGTGCTGTGATGTGGTGTTCAGGTCAGGAAACCCCAGCTAGCATTCGGCACAACTTTTAAAATACGTTCTCTTTCCCTACCCCTACAGGGCTCCTCTCCCACACACAGTAGATGTGGGCTGTGGCTGCCCAATTCATTTCAGTGTCTTGCAGAAAATCATGAATTGATTTGGCTTGCACACATCATTGGCAGGAGTGGAGTGAAAATGGCCTGTAGTTGGGCACAGTGTCCTCGAGTGACCGACAGACCAAGCATCTCCTCATCTGTGCTCTATCGTTCCCATTCATTACCTTCCCATCCCAGTGAGGCAGATCTAATGGAATGTGTCAGATTGGGGACTGTGTAGACGTGGGGTTGTGACGTGATGGAACGGCCTGTTCCTTCAGTAAGGAGGGGAAAGCGGAGCTGTGAATGTCCTTGTATTAAAAAAAAAACCAGATCAATTATTCTTACTCTGAATGCACTCTAGGCTGTTTTGATTAATTATCTTTATTATATAACACGAACAGACTTAACTAGCACCAACACACTAATTGAGCAGTGTTTGTTTTTGAAAGATAGTCTTGTAAGAAAGACCAGGAGATTTGATTTGAAAATGCACACTAAAACAAGTAGTGTTCTTGGGTTTTGATACAAAGTTGCTTCAGACTAGGTCTCCTGGAAGCAGGTTTCAAGACACTGTTCCTGAAAAAGTGGCTTTGTGTTGCGTCAGCTTTTAGAATAAACTAATTCTGAACTGTCTATATTTACACTAATAATTCATGGATTTTCCAGCAGGGCTTATGTTGGTGTTTCAGAATGCATTCCTGATTTTGTAAAGTGGAGGTAGTGTTTGTTTGATACATATTAGGGGTTAAGACTGTTGCGTTTACTTTTCATGCAACAAACGTCCCAAACAATGGTTGCTTGCGACTGAATGTCCTTTGAAGCCCCATCTTCCCTCATTAGAGGAGGTTTTCATTTTCACTGCTTGGTCTGGTTTGAAAAACAAACGCAGAATTAACTCAATTAAACAGATGTCAAGTTTAGGCAACCAAACGTTTGGGGCATTTTGTGTAACAGACTTTAGATTTTTGTGAAATAAACCACAAGAGATTCGATATCCAACACTGTTTCTCATATGAGCCACCTCAGAGCTCTGATATGTCTGGTATTCAGGAGATAAGGTGGTGGGAGAAGTCTTGGAGTTTCCCCTGGTATCAAGTAGCAGCCTTTTCTTCTGAGTAGTTGGGAGATAGCGGTGTGCAGTTGCATGGCATTCCTTCTGCACTATATGTAACATTTACCTTGCTGGTTTGGCCAGTGTCTGGAAAGTGTGAAGCATTTTCGAGTGATGTGCATTACCTGCAGCTGTATCCCCCGATTCTGACTCGCTTGCCAAATCTGAAGCACACATCACACATCACTTGCCATTTTAGACACACATGTGGATTTTTGGCTTTGAATGAATGTGTAGCAATGTTTGTAAGAATATTCAGATAGTTTCACCTCACTGAAGAAAATAATATTACTGCCGCTGTTTTCATATTGCATGAAACCTTCTCTCATTGCTCAACCAATGAGGCACTAAAATTAAGCAAATGGGCGGAGATTTGTGACGCATGCCAAAATGACAGCTTATCAAAATTAAAGCTTGGCCAATCAGCTGACTTGTTCCTGTATTAGCCTGCCAAAAAAAAAACGCTTGTTAGGGGAAGCAAATATCCTTATAATATTGCGTATCGGCACTCAAACTTTTGTAATGAAGGACAGCTGACGCTTGATTTGCCAAAAGAAAGGCTTGGCTTATTGAAGAACCTTGCACTAAACCCAGAGCAGCAGTAGAACCTGTTTGTAACTCCATCCAGCGTGCACGATTTCATGTGTTCTTTGAAACTACAGAGTTCATTGAATAGCTATTGTGACCTTTGATCTCTCTGGGGATCCGATTGGTCCTGTGCAGGGCAGGGACACTGTGTGTTGTCTGAAGCTGCTCCATGCATCCTGTCCAGGGTCGGGGGCTTGTATTGTGCACTGTTCATCCAAGCCACACTTGAAATATAAGAACGAGCCTTCACCTGATCATTGCCCCAAATGCCCTTGAAATTCTTGTCTCTGTTTTAGTGTAAAGCATTTGATTGATTTGAGAGACATATATTCCTGGAATGTAAACCCAGTACAACTGAACCCAATATAGTTTTCTCTATACGTACAGTGCCACTTTTTGTGTGAAAGTATTTTTGCCAACATGACCCATGGTGCTGATAGCTGCTTGGAATGAATCTAAACTGTATTGTTTTTTAGAGACGGAGGCTTTGAGATCCCTCTGCTGTCAGGGACTCCTGTAACTTGTTCAGA